>NC_064540.1:11637690-11937690 GCF_023856365.1 Brienomyrus brachyistius | reverse complement strand
GTTTTAAGGAAGAAAGTATGACAGCCGCATTTCATCACATATTTCGCGCAGCGAAGCAGAGTTTCCTTTAATTGAAAACAAACTTTTTTCCATTGCCGGACATGCAAAAGGCTGAAAGGCAATGGCAGCTCTCCAAAACGTTCATCTGGAAAGCTGATGAAACATACTCCTGACACATTTATTTCTGTTCCTAACTGGCAAAATTTGTTGGTTTTTCCATTGTACAGCGGATATCAAGCCCCCTTTAATGGAAAATCATTTTGGAAAAAACACTCTTCCTGAACATTGCAGGTTATGAATAAACACAAGAAACATCAACGCCCATCTTTATTTAAAGTCCTCGTTCCTGTGAGCATTGAAAACAGCTGGACTTTCTGGAACTGGTATGTAGTCAGTGGGCTTTCATACACTAGTATAAAATTGACTCACAGGGACAGCATCACACATTCCTTCATAAAGGCAGTGAGGACAGTATAATGACTAAAAGCAAATGCTCATGAATAGACAGTTTGTTGTCGTTGCTGTTGACTGGATGCATAGAGAAGAAACTGAAGTGTGCGAACAGGGATGCACATTTTCACCGTATACAGCGATACTGTATCGCAGCCAGTTTATCAGTTTTTTTTCAATCACTAACAAGCACCTACCAGTACTTCCGATACTTTTTCCAAACACTTAACACAGACACACAACTACAAAACACAACTGGCCAAATGGTTAATTTTCTCAAAAAACACATTTTGTTAAATATACACTAGCACTTAATTTCAAAATACAATACACCTTTCTCTGCACACACTAACTTTACCAAAACATTGGAAATCTGACTCAAAATGAAATTATTCTGTCAAACAATAACATGTTTTCAGTTCACAAGTGCACCAGGTTTCAAAATACTGGCAATCGTTGGCATTACGAAAACTACATAGACTTTGTTTGGCAATTACATGCAGTGCACCGTCTTTACACTATATTTCTTGGTTGGGAACTGTATGTCCACATCTAATGTTCACATTCTAAATCATTCCAGGAAAAAGCAAATCAGTTTTTTTCCCCTTTACTGTATACAAGTTTTACTGTATTGCTTACAGCAAACAAAATATTCATGAAACATACAAGAACAAACACAAAATACACTCAGGGGAGACACAAAAAGATCAGATGAAGGGGGACACACACACACACACACACACAAAAAAAACCCCCACAATATTATCTAATTTTGGCGATCTTCGGGGTTAGGCCACATGCTTTCGTCAACATCGCATCTGATGTCATCCAAGGTGATTCACCTGGGATAAAACTACTTGGCATGATGGATCCACCCTTGGCTGTCTTCAGCTGCGATGTCCCTGCAGCCAGCATCCATGGCATCAAGGAGAGACATCTGGTCATGTGGCTGATGGTCATAAACCTTCCACCTCCATGCAGAAATTAACTCCTCTTTGGGATTGAGGAAAGGTGAATAGGGTGGAAGGAAGAGACGGACCAGTCTTGGGTGGACTTCAAACCATGTTCTGATCGCTTGAGAGTGATGGAAAGCCACATTGTCCCAGGTGATGACAAAGGTCCTCATGTTAGCTCCCTCCTGATCTGTGCTCTGGAACCAGGTGCTGGTGAAGATCATTCAAAAAGGCAAAGAGGCGCTCGCTATTGTAGGGTCCAACCTGAGATCTATGAAGGACCAATCCAGTATCTGCAATTGTAGCACACATTGTGATATCATGGCACTACAACCGTGGCCCTTTTTCCTATAATATTCCATCCACGCCGATGCCTTTTGGCTAGATTGAATCCTGCCTCATCTATGTAGATGAATTCATGAGGGGCCTGATTGGCCTCCTACTCCATAACTCTCTGAAACAAAGTTTATGCAAATTCATGTCACCATATACTGTACTGTAACCTATTACGTATAGCTTACCTATATGTATACTTATATCTTACAGTAAGTTTACTGTAGAACTAGACATTGAATATACATTACACTACCTGGACATATTGTAACCGGAGCTCCTTGACTCTGTCATTATTCCTTTCAAAGTTAACAGTGTAGAGCTGCCTCATCCGTACTCTGTTTGGACAATGCCAGAGTAATAGTTGTGAGGCTGATGCTATTGAGATTGTGAAACATCCCATGTTCCTCCACAATTATAGTTAGAATTTTATGCAATTTTATTGCATTATTGGCTACAACCATTTCTACAATAGCAAGCTCTTGATCGTTACTGAGGAGCTTCCCTCTTCCCCCAGGGGGAGGAAGACGTTGCATCCTTTGGAATTACAGAAAAACACAGTAAACATACATTACTGTATGGCCGTATTGACATGCCGAGTGAGAATAAAAACAATCCAAGTAAAATGCAGTACTTACCTGTTGTCTTCTTGAAAGACACGTATAATGGAGGCAATCGTGGTCAGCTTAGGAATAATCACCTCAGATTGGGCTGTACTACTTCACCAGCCTCTCTTAGTGAAAGACCGGGGTTGATTGTATGATCAATGATAGTTGCACGTATTTAATCACTGACTACTGCTCTTTCAGCCCTTGGAATGCCACCACCATGCATTCTTACATCTGGGCCTGGGCCTGGGCCTGGGCCTGGGCCTGGGCCTCTACATGGGTCTGGGTCTGGGCCTCTACATGGGTCTGGGTCTGGGTCTGGGTCTGGGTCTGGGCCTGGGCCTGGGCCTGGGCCTGGGCCTGGGCCTGGGCCTCTACATGGGTCTGGGTCTGGGCCTCTACATGGGTCTGGGTCTGGGTCTGGGTCTGGGTCTGGGCCTGGGCCTGGGCCTGGGCCTGGGCCTGGGCCTGGGCCTCTACATGGGCCTCTTCCAGACATTACTTTATTTGTTTTTTCTTGTGTATGCTTCCAAAAACACTCCTCAAGGTCCTCCTTTTATATATGTCAATGTAATAAAAAAAAACTTCAGCACCTGCCTCTGAAATCCAGTCTAGAATCAGCTGTGATTGGCCCAAATTACCCAACATAAATCAGCTGTGTGTCAGTTATTGAATTGTTTGTTAATTATCAGCTTATTTTTGAGCTGATGTGTTGTTTTTGAGCTGATATTATTGCAGAAGTAGAGGTAGAGGTTTTGTACTGTAGCTAAGGCTTGGAATATTGTTGTTTATATTGTGGTATGTTGTGTGTTAACATTTCTAAATAAGACAAAAATGACCCATAATTTTGGTGCTGGGTATAGCTTGTCTGTTTATAAAATGTAAGCATTGTAGAAATGTGTTGATTAACTGCATATTGTGTGAAAACGACATGAAATGTGTGAATGGTATGGCCACAACAGACTGATGCTGTGCACATTGTATTAAGAGTATTGAAAATGTGACACTTGGTTGGACAAATGCTTGTTAGTGACTGAAAAAAACTGTAACGTCTGAAAAATCAGCTGTGGTTGTACAAAATTTTCCTGGTGGCGAACACTGACTGAGAGAAGTATTTATGAAATTTGGGGGAAGTGGTGATTGAATGCATATTGTGTCAGTGCAATACAAAAGTGCACATAGTTTAGCTCACATAGTCCAATGGCATGGTGCATGTGTTAAGTGTTTGGAAAAAGTGGACATGGTATTGAGACAAGTGTGAAAATGATTGGAAAAAATGTAAAATTGTAATAATTTTTGTATAGATATTTTGGAGATATGGGGAGTCAGTAAAGTAGGGTCCTAATAATGTTTTCTTTAGGCTGCTGTGTTTTCATTTAGCGAGATTTGTCACATGAAGCGCTTCAGGATTGCTGGCCAAGGTTCACTTTCAACTGTGTGTTTGTTTGTGTCTGTATGTGTGCTTGTGTGAATGTGTTTGTGTAGGTATGTATATGTGTGTGTGCGTATGTGTTTGTATGTGTGTGAATGTAGTGAATCTTAGTTTCCACTGTTATGTCATAGAAAATTTTGGTCATAGTGCAAAAGAGAAATAAAAGAATATAAATATTTATTTATATTATAAATATAAATCAACATATAAAACGATATAGTTAATATAAATGACATCTGCTATAATGGACTGGCGCCCCATCCTAGGTTGTTTCCTGACTTGCCCCCATAGGCTCCGGGACAGGCTGTGGACCCCCCACAACCCTGAATAGGACAAGCAGTTACAGAAAATGGATGGATGGATGGATGACATCTGAAAATTGACAAATAGTAGAATGTGCACTGAATGAATAAGAACTTTCAGACCTACATATCACAACAAGGACTGACAGCATTCAAGTGAATTTACATTTCCAGGTGATGTATCCAGTACTTCTAGAAATTGTACAAGTTGGTGAGTGTGGGGGGGCGGCATGGTGGTGCAGTGGTTAGCACTGTCGCCTCACACCTCTGGGACCCGGGTTCGAGTCTCCGCCTGGGTCACATGTGTGCGGAGTTTGCATGTTCTCCCCGTGTCGTCGTGGGGTTTCCTCCGGGTACTCCGGTTTCCCCCCACAGTCCAAAAACATGCTGAGGCTGATTGGAGTTGCTGAATTGCCCGTAGGTGTGCATGTGTGAGTGAATGGTGTGTGAGTGTGCCCTGCGATGGGCTGGCCCCCCATCCTGGGTTGTTCCCTGCCTCGTGCCCATTGATTCCGGGATAGGCTCCGGACCCCCCGCGACCCAATAGGATAAGCGGTTTGGAAAATGGATGGATGGGTGAGTGTGGGATGAGTATGGTTTAGTAGGCGGACCAGATCACTGGGTTGTCCTGGAAATACGATGCCGTTCTTTCTGACAGCACGACATCCAGTTAAAATAGCTTATTATCTGGCCTTGTTGTTAATGTAGTTTCTGCATTGTGGAGCCATTACGGTCACGCTTCTGTACTGTCAATTGCCTCACAAGTCAGGAAAACAAATGTCTGGTAACAGACCACGAAACAGGCAAACGTTTTAGAAAAACTGCAAAAACAGACAAAACATAGATGAGAAATTCAGATTCTTCAAAGGGATGAGAAGAATGCAGGAAGCATTACACCGAAGCTGGTATTCCTGTTTCCTCTCCAGAGGTAGAGATGCTTGTTCTTTTCCACATGTCAGGACTATAATAGCAACCCCTATCAGTCATCTGGTTAATGTCAATTACATCTGCAGATAGGGTATGATACAGTATGGAGTCAAATTCCTTATTTAACGGTAAAGTCAGGGTTCACACTTTCAAAACAAAATCAACACAAACCCAGATAAGCACAAAGCAAATTACACAGATATTAAATACAAATCATACACTATATGGCGAAATATCTCTGGATACCAGCTCGTCCAACATCTCATTCTGAAATCAAGGTTATTAATATGAAGCTGGTCAGCCTGTTGTCATTAGAATAGCCTCCTCTATTATGGGAAGGCATTACATTAGATTGCTTGATCATTGATGGTGAGATTTGCTGCCATTCAGGTTGGGTATGTGTGTTGGATGAGCAGGTCCCTTTCTGTTGAGTCTGTGTGGCCGACCATTTGCTTTCAGATGGTGCAACTTCACAGTCACTTTGCACTGGACAGGGCAGGTCTAGCAGGGCAGAACTGTGGTGAACTGACATGTGGGAAAGATGCCGTCCTATGATGGTGCCAAGTGGAAATGTCACTAACCTGCTCTGTGTGGCCATCCATTCTGCTGCTAATGTTTGCTGCAGGAGGTTGTGTGACTGTGTGCTTAAACAACGTCAGCAATTGGTGTGATGAAATGACACAGTTCCTCTAATTAATAGGGGTGTCCTTAAACTTTTAGCGATGTAGTATATAAATATCCAATTGACGAGAATCAGTTACTGACCTGATCTGAAATTGCAGCCTCTTCAGGAATAAATAACACCATTCGTTTGAACTGAGCATCATTTTGTCTGGGAATTGCGGGTGGATACAGACATAAAGAACCCAAGACAATTGCAGGAACTGAACGTTCCAAGACCAAACATACAGCTAGAGGCTCAGTTGTGATCTCAAGGAAAATGTCCAGAAAACAAAAGTCAAAGTTTTAAAAAAGGCAGCATAAATTTTATAAAGACCTGTTCAAACTTGGATAAGCAACATTTCATTGTCAAGTCTTAAAGTTAACCAGAAAACAGGAATTTTATACATATTACTGATATTTTACTAATCTACTAGCCATAATGTTCAGAACTAATGAGAATCATCAGTATGAACCTTTTCCCTGTGCACAGATGTATGCACACATTCCAATTCCTACCCTCTGCTGGATGAATGAATGAATGAATGAATGTTGTTTTTATATAGCACTTTTCAAGATATCTGAAGCACTTTACAGATCCAATGGGGTACCACTTCGAGCAGACTACTGTGTAGCACCCACCAGGTTGATGTGACAGCAGCTATTCTGCCCCAGTACACTCACCACACACTAGCTAAGCTGGGGAAGGGGCCTAGCTTGTTATAGGGGATGATTAGGAGGCCAGAATTGCAAGGACCTCAGTAGGCAGTTTTACCCCGGACATCGGAGTACCACACCTGCAAGTTTGACTCTAACTATCTGTGCCAAGGGATAACATAAAGGTTATTGACTATTGGGTGCTGTTCAGGAAGCACTTTGGGCAAGAAGGCACGGCAGACAGGGGTGGAGCCAAATAACCTCTGAGGGATGCACTTCATTGTAGGCAAAGTGTGCGAAAAGAGGGCAGCAATCCGCCAGGGTCCACAGGTAGGGATCACACAAACATGGCTGCTTTGCTTTTTCGTTATTCCTTTGGCTTCTATAGTACATGGGCAGAGGCTTGGAGATCGCTCCACCCCCTGTGAGGTTGGCTGTGAGGTTGGCGGTGAGTTGCCATCAGCCTGTGTGGTGCTGATCGCCCCCTGCTGGTGAATTCCTGGCAGGCCATCCTGTCCTGGTGCTTTGCTGTTGTCATAAGCGAGAATGAATAATATCCAGATTGTTAATATGTGCTCTGTCAGTCTTTTTAGAGGCTCTGATTCTGTAGCAGCTGACCTTGGCTGACGGATGAAGGAAAAAAAAAACCTTTATTTGAAGCTTATAACATTAATGTGACATATATCTTTTTGTAAGTAATGTACTTAGCAGAAAAATGCTACAAGTATGTTAAGGCCTTTTCTCTAATCTTTTTTTTTTCATTTTAATGTCACTTTTATAACAAAAAAAAAAACAGTTTTCAGTGTTATTCCTGATAGCAAACGCAAGCAGAGTTTAAGGAAAAAAGGCTTGGGGTCAAGTTCACTATTCATCTTTTTTGTCCTATAAACTTTATTAGGCTGCATTTTTCTGGGTTTAATCTCATTCTTTCCATTGTATGCAGCCTCTCACAATCCCACCGCCTGCCAACTTTCCGTAATGAGGCGTTTTGCTCGTAGAGCGAGAGAGGAGGTGAGCGAGGGACAGGGAGAGAGAGAGAGCCGAATGTAAATCTCCCTTGGGGAGGCAGCATAAACATGGCACACATCTGGAGGACGCCAGACCCCTGACGTGTTACAAGAACCAGCCCCTCGACGAGCGTGGGGGCATTTATCTTCCCCCACATACCCCGTCCAGCGCCCCTGCTCACCCCTTATTCACTTTTTCCATGCTTCTGTATTTACAGTTTTAGACTTAAGTTTTTAAATTGCATGTTTTCACCCCCCCCCCCCTTTTACAGGAACAAGGTTTTGTATGTTCGTGTCTCAGGCAGGAGTTTTAATTGTTGCAATACAAAACACAATGTTATACTTCAGGGTTTGGGTGGGTAAAATGGTATTTTGGAAAACTACCGACAATGGTTTTGAGCAGGAAAATTTTTGCAATCAGTGACCAAGAATAGCAAAACACTGTAACAGAAAGGTGAGCGGTCTTTTCCCGAACCTCCAGAGGTTTTCCAGAATACAATTTTCTTCACGGTGTTGATCAGCTAGAAATGATGAAAACCGCAGATATCGTAAAATATCCAGGATGATCATGACTGCTTGGGTGTTGAGCTGCTTCTGTACAGCATTAAACATTACAGCTCCTCACAGAGTGTGGGGATTGCAGGTCATGTGACCATCCCAAGGTTTCTCCAGCAGGAAGTCCTGCATACACTTGCAACCACAGGCCGGGAAACTGCTTAACAGCCGTGCGAGTCTCATGCATTTCCTGTGTTTGTGAACAATAAGCAATGAAACAAATAAAATCTAATAATTATACAGTAGATATATTTCATACATAGTGGCTTACACATTTTTACAGCTGAATATTTTTAAATGAACCAATTAAAGTTCAAATATTAAGATAAATTCCAGAATAATAATTGTTATTATCTAATTATTTCAATTATTTATGTAATTAATGGATCCATATTCCCCAAACAGAAAAAGCAACTGCAGTAATAGGAAGACTTACTGCAGAGCTTGTTTTTAATGTAAACCAGTTTTGTGTATTAATGAATTACAGTCTGTTGTGTAATTTCAAGTTCATTTCTTTATGTATCATCTGCCTCACTTATGTGTCTCTTTGGACAAAAGTGTTTGCTAAATAAATAAATGTGCAGTTTCCTTCTGTTGATATTTAGACATTTTTAAACATAATGACATAATGATGACTAACTGTCTTATGATCATGATATTTTATTTAATAAGTCCTGGGTTTGAGTTTGAAAACTTTTTATGTATATATTACAGATGAGTCACCGTCATCATTGCACATTATAAAATAACAAACCTTCATAAATGAGAGGCTGTGTTTATGTATTCGGGGAGGATCGTGTTTGTGCGTGTGTGTGTGTGTGTGTGTGTGTGTGTGTGTCTGGGGGGTGAGCTGGTGAGGCAGAGGTTGTGTGCAGGGCTCAGTTTTTCCATTACTAAGAGTGAATCAATGCACTGAGCCTCCAGTCAATCCCCCCTGCCCCTCACCCCCGCCCCCCGGCAGAGGCGGGGAGAACGGAAAGACGTGACCCGGGTCTGTCAGTTCTGCTCGGCCTCTGATATGGGCCTGGCGCTGGGCCGGGTTCCTCCCCAGCTGGGGCTGTGTGAGCACACGCTGCTTCACAGATCTCAGGCTCGCCATGCACACGCATGCACACGCACGCCTGCAAGTACACACACACACACACACACACACACACACACACACACACAGCAGCTAGCCTGTGCTTTAACATTGTGTCTCTGTCAGAGTGAGCAGAGGAATCTTAAGCTAAGATACAAACCTCAAGTTTTACTGCTATAAACACAGCAACCATCATATACATACACAAGCTAAATATGTAATTTTTTTGTGCTGGAAAAACATTTGCTTTAAGCATGTACTGTCTTGACAATGTTAAAGGAAAACATTGGTGATCTTTAAGAACACAAATATTGTTAATAATTGCATAACAAATAATATATCATCACGACGCATAATAGAATGATAGAAATAATGAGACTAAATATTATTAATACTTAATATTATACCAAAACGGTTAATTCAGATCTGCCACACAGCATTTGAAAACAATTACCAGCATATTCACAACCTGTAAGAATGAGCAAACTGATTGCAAACCTAGACTTATGACTGAAATATTACTGCTGTCCCTGCAGTTTGCTATTTGTCTGTGATAAAAATGAAAAATTGTAGTTTTGGTTAGGTTTAGTGGTTTGGGGGGGGGGGGGCAATCAGCCCACTAACTAACCCTGCCCCACCCTGGGGGACAAGTTTTACCAAGTACCCCTTTTGGTAACAAACAATCACTTAAAATGCGCAACTAATTGCTGAGAACGAGTCCCTCCCTGGCTTCTGTGTAAAGGTGACCTTCTTCTCCGCCTGCCTCTTTTTCATAATGCAGACACACTATAATGTCAGGAGAAATGCTGTGAGCTCTGATAAACAAACAGGCATTGACTTTTACTGCAACAGTGACACTGCACATATGGATTTTGCTCGTTCCCTGCTCTTGTGGGCCTGGTTTTGTGGCCTTAACAGCAGCTGCTGTGGTATGAGACTCGAGTGCCATACCGCTAATGACGGTTTGAGAGGATACTGCATCTATGTATCTATGAATATATATTGTTCACACATAAATTTACTGTAACTCTTTTCTGCTAAGCGAGTACATAATGCAATAGGAATAGTGCCTTAACAAACAGGAACATATGATTTAAGAGAAGCTGACGAGGAACACGTCAAAAAACCAGCACACCTGCTGTGTCATGACCAGCAAGAAAATACCCTAGTTACTCTATTCAGAATGAAAAAGTTGTAGCCCTGTAGTTAGCAAGGTCAGCAAGTTCAACTCCAGCTACCTGTGCTCCTTTTTTGGAAAACAGTAGTTGTTGGAAATACATACAGATGTTACTAGCACTGGCCTTCTGTGCGAGATGCTGAGAAACTTCACTACGCATGAATCGGCCGCCAGCACATCACACATAATAAGATAAAACATTCTCCACACTCTCATAGAATTCTCCTGTACCATTATTATTATTAGATATTTTCCTTTCATATTCAACATTTAAAACATTTAAAACAATTTACTCTGATGTGTAAAAAGACTTTTTCTTTGTATCTTTGAGTAAACAATTATGCTCTTCAAAGTGATTTGCCATATTGTTGAAGAGGACTGGTTTACTGTGGAAAGCAGAATTTATTTAAAATAACTGACAAGCTGCATAGAAAATTATGGATTGATGTGGAAATGCAGACATAGCTCGAATGCTTAGTGAACAGCCAGAAATCCTAATTATGCAGTGGCTGGTATTACCTTTCATGCTAAATGTAACAACAAACCCACAAACATAAATTTTAAATTTACAATTTGATTATAAATTGATAAAAAAAATTAAATATTAAAGGAAAATAGTTAATAATTTCAGATCGGTTTGTTGACTACAAATCACAGTTCCATTGAAATTAATTATAACAAGTCCTTCTCTGTAGATTACCATGGGTGTTTTGATGTGTGTTGATTATCTGCTTAGAAGTAACTGAAACATTTTTTGTATTACCACAAAATACTCACAAGTCGCCAATACTCACAAAATCAGAAGAGCCAGAAAATTTTCACATAACTAAAGCCAAATGGATAAAAGTGAAATATGTTTTCTTTGCAGTCTTATGCCTTCTGCTTGGTAGATAAATACAAAATGAACTTATCACAGTATAAACAAGCTATTCTTGACCTAACGACACACATCTGGAGTATGTTGCTTTTATTTGGATTAACTTATTTTCCTTTCAGTTTCTGGGCTAGTCACACAATTTCTTTTAATACAAAAAGTTTTTCCAGACAAAAAAATCCAACAAAACTTAAACAGCTTTATTATAAAAAATTCTAGACATTATGTATTTACAAAAACCACAGCCACAATCAATATGTACAAAAAAAAATATTGCTCGCATGTTGCATGTTTAGAAGGAAAGAAATATGTCATAAGTTTAAAATATCTTTCAGAAATACATTTTTACTTGTTTTTTTTTGTTGTGGCCAAGCTGAATCACTCATAATAGCTACAAATTGCTCGGCTGTCAAATGACTGAAAGGAGGAATGGAAGGGAATGAAAAGGGAAAAAAACATTGACTCATACCAGGTAAAAAAATGCATCGTTGTATCCAGATAAGTAAAAGAATTTCTCATTGAAGCTGATGAGTATAAGTTGGTGTCGTGAGTATTTTTGGGGTCAGCAGTGATTCACAGGCCTTTCTGATGTTCCAGTGGCTGGCCAAGAACTCCACTGCACACGTCTCTCAATCCATTATTCTAAGCTCATCAAATCATCAGTTTTGAATGAGCCTTGGAGACAATGCAGTCTGATCGATGAATTGTCTAGGAAATTCCTCAGTTGTTAAGCAGGAAAATACAAAAAATGAAGGAATCAGAATATCTGAGTGGATGAACTGAAATGGCTACACCAAATCTTTTCAGGATCCCCTTCTTTAGTAAAGACAAGTTTTTATTTCAAAAAGTACTTTAGAAACGTTTTGGCTGTGCCTAAGGGCAGGCGAGCATTGTTTGTTCAATGCTCAAACAAAACGAACATCTTCTGACTGAAAATTTTAGTCTGGAGTCTAGTCTATAAAAAATACAGAGACCCAAAGCTCTCCTAGTAAAGACTACAAAAGCACCTTAGAATATACAATAATCGTTGAAAAAATGTATATTCAGAAAAAGTTAATGCAGAAACCAGATTCTCTTCAGAAAGATTAGTGAAAAATAAAACTCTGACCTGGTACAGGGTGTGAATAGACGAGGCAAACATCGATAAGGAGCCCCTTTCGCTAAGACTTTTGTGGAATTTGTAGTCAAATGCTTTAAGTTCTTCACAGAGCCCAAAAACGTCTGGGCATCGATTAAAAAATGTTTGATGTCTCTTCAGCCTAATGGACTCCACTCGATTAATCAGCTCGAATTCCAAACACCTTTCAGAAACGGGACTGAATTATTTTTCCTATGATTTTGGAATAATAAAATAAATATCCTCCTATCTTATACAAAAGGTTTAGATAACCAGTCAAACAGATCTGGGCGACGAAAGAAACAAGAGTTGCCTCCATTCTCAGTGTTTCTTTAACTGCAGATAAGGAAGCGCTCACTTGGATACGCTGTTAATTTACAGCAGGCTCCGAGAATCCAAACGGCGACAGACAGGGTCAGGAGGGAACCTGTGGGTGCTCCTCGCATGACTAGAGGACGGAGAGGTCGTGGCATGACTTGGAGCGCACTTTCAGTGCCATCTTTTTGTTGTTCCTGGCAACGAGGCGGTCCAGGAACCGCCGAGCCTTCTTGGTGACGCTCTCCTTACGCTGGTAGACGGACCTCCGGCGCTCGTTGGTCTCTTTGCTGTCTCGCCGCAGCCGGATCTGCCGAACGATGCCCTCAAACAGCTCCTGCACGTTGTGGTGCAGTGAGGCCGACGTCTCGATGAACTTGCAGTCGAACACCACGGCACACGCTCGCCCTTCTGCAGGGGCCAGGTGACACAGGGGGAAAGAAGAAAAAATGAAAACACTGTGTCACATCCTCTGTTTTTCCATCTCGGTTTCCATTTGGCATCATCAACCGGCTATTTGGCAGACCTATGATTAGCTAAATCAGTGCCATTAACAAATATGGAATGGCTGAGGGTAACTAAGCAAAGGTTGGAAAGTCCCCTGAGACTACATAGCCATCATTTTTTTACTCTTCACAATTTGCTTAAACTAAACTTCTACCAAAGGGTACAGACTCCATTTAAGAGTATAGCAATGCTTTATGGGACCTATGCAATAAAAGCACTAGATTTTCAACTCTTTAAGGTTGGGTGACTGACTTACCCTCAACGGCGACCTCCCGACACCTGACCAGGTCACTCTTGTTGCCCACGAGGATGATGGGGATATTGTCGGCCTGCCGGATGCGCCGCAGCTGAATGCGCAGCTCTGAGGCACTCTCAAAGCTGGAGCGGTCAGTTATCGAATAGACGATGACGTAGGCGTTGCCTACTTGCATGCAGTAGTCCTGCACCCACTTCTCGTCCTGCTCCTGGAACAGATGTTGAGGCTTTTCTTAACAAATCTCTACCTTTATGCATCATATTATGGCTACTACTTTGTTGACTCACTTGCATAGCTTTCAGTTTTATTTACTTAACCATTAATGGGGGGTGCGGTGGCTCATTGGGTAGCACTAGGTTGTGGGTTTGGTTCCCAAACCCAGTTGTGTCTGTGTTTTTGTGTGGGATTCACTCAGGCACTCGGTTTCCAGCAACAGCCGAAAAACACACAGCTAGGTGAGCTGGCGTCTAAAACGCATGCATGTTCTCTGTGACGGATTGGCACCTCATCAAGGGTGTCCCCAGCCACGTGCCCAGCACTTCCTGGGATATGTTCCCAGATCTCCCTGACTCTACACATGACAAACGGTCATGGAAGACGGACGGATGACTGCAACTATCAATATAAAAAGGTATTCAGTTATTATTTAACAATTTTACTGAGCAATTCCTTATTCTCAATGGAGCAAGTAAGGACCATTATGGCAGTCATGCATTTTTAAGCATTAGGCACCTAGTTCATGAGGTACGTGAGGTAACCCAGAATGCCCTTCAACTACCAGGAGTTTCACAGCACCATAATATTGCAGCACCCTTGTGAATCGATACAAAATGAAACATTTTTAATGGTTGTACAAACCTTCACATCCCACCCCCCAATCCCCAGCTGTTTAATCAATACTATCCAAACGAGCCGCCCCCTGGCGACGTTGTAGCCTACATAAGCGCAATACAGACGAGCGCTCTCCCGCAGCCTTTGCTCAACTTTGGCCGAGGACCATGGATTTTTGCTATGGGCTACGGCTACAGCAGGACAGATTTTTCCATAACATAACATGAAGGACAAAGAGGCCTTTAGACTTAGCCTGACACTGCTTCTCAGCCCACTTCCTTTCACACAATCACGCGCGCACACAAGTCCAGTTTCTGTTAGCTGTTTCCAACGTAGCTGTTTTATACGCACAGGAGTTATTTTCTAAATGTTTCAGTATTACCTAATACCACTCAAGGCCTACCGCTGTAATGTACCAGGCCGAGGGCTTTCGGAGAATTAAATGAAACATTAAAGGTCTTGTGAACACCTGGTCTTAAAATGCAAATAGCTTTTCCACATCTCTATAAAACAACGGGGAAACGAGCCAAGGTCATTTTCCACAGGATTTCAACACTTCAGTGAAGGAAACCAAAGAACATGGTTCCGTCTAAACAGAGAAGACCCTCC
The DNA here is from genome assembly GCF_023856365.1 of Brienomyrus brachyistius. Classification (NCBI taxonomy): domain Eukaryota; kingdom Metazoa; phylum Chordata; class Actinopteri; order Osteoglossiformes; family Mormyridae; genus Brienomyrus; species Brienomyrus brachyistius. Next base: position 11,923,039 of record NC_064540.1, on the reverse strand, counting down.
TCATTTCATGTACAGCAGGGCAGCATACTCACTCACTCACTCACTCACTCACTCACTCACTCACTCACAGTTACAAACAATACATTTGAGAAACAAAAGTAATCTAGTACCTAGTAACTGGCATTTTCTTATCTCAGACATCCAGCAGGTCTGGGGGGGGGGGGGGGTTTTACCTGTTTTTCAGTCTCCCATGTGTCCATCACGACAAGTGTGGCCTCCTCCCCATCCACAGTCAGCGTCCTCTCGTAAGTGTCCTCTGAAACAGCGGGGATAAAGCAAGCGGTCTTCATGGAGAAAAGTGTAAGGAGATTATTTTCATTTTGCAGCACAGCATAAATGTCACATTACCAGTCATCTGTGTACATAACCTGACTGCCGCAGAGTCCACATGACATTGTTTGCCCTTGAATAAGCATGAAGTTCTAATTTGCCTAATTTCGTTTGCCTTGATGATTCCAGCACAACCAAACACTTATGTGGTTAAAACAGCCTCCACACATGTAGCTCCGCTCTGCTGGGGGACGTGTTGAGGCATTCATTACCGTCAGGCTGCACCAACTCACATTATCTTAGCATGCACTCCAATCACAGCCTGCTTAGCGTTATGGAAAACAAATGGCAGAAGACAGATGCGTTCTGCAAAGCTGTGGCTGGTTTAGTCTAAGATCCACTGTATTTTTTTAACCAAACTTCTGACAGCAAGATCAAAACATACTTTGCCAAAGAGCAAAAGGACCCTGGTCCCATTTTCCACTTCTAACCTTCTCTCACTTAAAAGTGCACTTATGAGGCAATTATGAAACAGGAACAACAATATTAACACAGGTGCTGAAAGACATAATGTACCAATCAGAATAACATCTGTTTTAACTAAATCTGCTGCTATCTGACCTAAAAGACGATCAAATAGATCCGTTATGGAAGTAATAAGCCCTCTTTCTGTTGACATGGAAACGTACCGAAATCACAACATTCATAACTAAAAAGTCCTTTGCAAACCAACTGCAATAACACATTATAAAAAAAGTTACTCATTTTTTCACCACTTACTAAAAAAAAAACATATTAAACTTGTTCAGATTCTTATAAACAGAAGTAAAAAGCATTTCTGGTATCTGTAAATTTCTACAGTTAATTAAGTAACTCAATTTTAATAGATGCTAAACACTTCCACGTTTACAAAACTCTATTTACAAAACATATTGCCTATTTTTAAATGAGAAGTTGGCATAGTAATAGTATTTCAACTAAATATAGCATTCAATAAATAAAACAAACAAGTCTGGATCTGTAAGAGAGGCCGGTAGAAGGAAATATTTACATAGTAAAAGTCCGCATTAAGAGTGACGCATTTTGCAATGTGACCACTAAGTAAGGACAGAGAATGAACTATGAGCTCATGTAATGTGGTGGGGCAGGTAGGTTCAGAATACAAGATTAAGGATTAGAGTAGCAGGCAATGGAACGGGATGTTACAGAAGGATACTGCATGGGGCAGCTTTGCTGAGGACTGGGTCAGAACAGAAACATCATCGACTGGAGGATGGAAAGTCCGGCTCGGCCAGTTCCTCCCTCGGTGTCCGGCAGCTGGGCCAGTGCCCGGTTGTCAGGCCACTGCAGCTTTCCTAAGAGCCCGGTAACCGGCCTGAATGCTTCCCACACACCAGTGACGTTTCCGATTCACTATAACCCGGCTCTGTCTGGGCATATCTGTGCTGAGGCGTGCTTTGCCCACTGTCCTCTAACGTTTACGACCGGCACGCATGGAGAGACAGCTAAACTAACCCATTTAAGACCTTAATAACTTCAATTAAAAAGTTAGAAACAAAAAAACTCATGATACCTGATACAATGAACCCGATAAAAATAAAGTCACTACACTGCATTCTTCACGCACTGGCAAATATATAACTATTGATCTTAAATTATGTTCTTCAAAAGTTTTGAAAATTCATCCATGTGGTGGTGTACCTGCTTGTAATATGCAGGGCAAAGAGGCTTAATATCTTTTTAATCCGTTTAAAAAAAAAAATGTAATCCTTGCAGCAAGAGGAACAATGCGAAACATGAAACAATATGTCCTCCAATATATAGTCACTGGGGTACATTAAAAGCTGTAGAAGTTTCCTTCAGTAGTGTTGAAGACTTTTTGATGTAAACACTTAATCCCATTGGAGGACGTGGTCGCCCCCCCCAATCCTCAAGGCCCGAACAATCATCTCTTCCATTGTGCCTCAGATCCTGTGATTCAAATATTAATTTCATCCAGGTTTGTATACTGCAATTTTCCCTCTGGAGTTTAAAGAAAATCTCAAACGCCAGTTAGGCACATTCCTATAAATCAATGTTACTTAAAATACCAGGCTGAGGTATAGAACTGCTTCTGTATTGGCTATAGTACCCGCAACTCACAAACCATACCCTGTCATGTGGCTGTTAACATCCCTCCCTGTGGTTCCTGCCCCCTGCACTGTGTGCATGGTGGTGCCAATTCAGCTGGATTACTGTTCAATGTGCAAAACCTACACGAGCACAAGGGAAAAAAATAGTATTAAAATCTGATCTGAACTGAATCTATTTTGGGCAATGTGGTAGTGCAGTGGGTCACACCGCCTCACACCTCTGGGTTCGAATCTCGCACACACCCAGGCTTGGACTAGCAATAAAAAGTGGCCTTGGACTTTGGGGTCCCCCACAGCCCCATAGTAAATTTTGCTGACTGGGGGAGGGGGACCCCCCAACTTCTGCAGAGAGATATATTTCACTGACCCAGGGCGAGGGAGTGAGAGAGCATGATAAATTTTCCACTTAGACTTGTATATGATAAAGGGGGGGCACTCTAAAAACTGCCAGATGGCCGATCCAGCCCTGCACACTCCCTGTGTGTGTGTCCTGTGATGGACTGGCATCCCATCCAGGCTGTGAGCTTACCTAGGGTTCCCTCGGTAATCGGCACCAGGCCCCCCGTAACACTCTCCCAGGTGAGTGTTTGGAAGATGGGTGCAGTCTGATCTCTGCCATAGTAACACAGAACAAGCTGCAGAACTCACACTGCAGAAATCGCCAACAGTTCACCAGCTTAGAACCGGCCACTGCGACACACACCATTTCTCTGCGGCTCACTTTCTACACCGTTACTCCTCAGTTTTGTTTAACGTCCGTGTCCTGGGCTCAGGGAATCTTTGCCTCTGCTTTATTTGGTCTTCATACCTTCCAGAAGATAAATGAGGACAGCACACCTCTGGAAGTGTGGTCTGCTGAGAGTAACGTGACAGTGGTTTTGCGGTGTGCTCGACGTGCTCAGGCAGCAAGCTTCTCCTGACACATTGATCTGACAGATGCCCCAACACCCGCTCTCATTTGCAATATATCAAGCAGACTACTAAGACCAGGGCAGTACTCATTCTACCATCCATATTCCGTACAAAATATGTCTAGTAGCAATTTAAAAGCACATTAAGTATGAAAGTTCTTCAAAAGTACAAAAGTTGTCAACATAAAAATAAAGCTGCTATTCAAACACAAATCTATAGTCTTAAGTATTATGTTTCTTAAGTATTATGTACTGGTGATTCTGCCAGATAATCAACGAGTATTAGAAATTATCCTGCTATGCCCAACATGACAGACATAAGACCACTCAAATGGGGTGGATTTTTGACAAACATAAAATTATCTAAAATTATATTGGGTATAAGTGATGTACAAAATCAGGGGGACTTTCAATAGAGGTGTGCACACATGCGCACAGGTTTGTAATTATAACTTTGTGGGGACTTTCCATTCAATTCTATGGGGGAAAACTCTTATCCCAACAATGACAACCCTAACCCCTACCCAGCCTTAACCCTGACCATAAGAATCCAAAAAAATAGGAGATATTTGGCATTTTTAGTTTTTTTTATTGCATTCACATATTTTTATAAAATTATTCTTGTGAGCACCAAAAAATGTCATCAAAAGGTAAAAAGTAACAGGTTTTTAATCAAATAGCGGGGAAATCTGGTACCCACAATGTAATAATTACAAAAACGCTCATATGCACGCACGCACGCACGCGCAGATACACACACTTACACTTTAAACATCCCAGAAAAAAAAAATTACGAGGTTATAAGAATGAAAACCTACCAATCATAAAATTACTTTTCATAACTACAATGCGATAGGCAAAGTAGACCTCTTAATAATGAATGGCAATAATTAAAGAGCGTACCTTCTATACATTCATTGGCATCCTGTATGCCAGCGAAGATATTGGCCAGGCTGGACTTTCCCACTCCGTGATCGCCCAGCAAAACGACGCGGTAGAGGTGGTCCGCACCGGAGCTGTCCGAACCCTCGGAGCCAGAGGTCCAATGTCCGCGGCAGTGAATAGCCCTGTCGCCGGAATGGTAGGAGGCGGACTGGCCGAGCGCCGGGTGGTGGGGCTCGGCCGGCGGATGTCTGCTCCTGGCCCCGCTCTGGTGGGACGCGGGGATTGGCGTACTGGCCCTTCTCCGTAAGGTCTCCTTAGTGTCCCTCTCCGTGTTCAGTGTCATCTTGGGAAAAACAAAAAGGCACTATTTTTTTTTTGTAAAAGAAAAAACTTTTAAACAGTTATGGAAAAGAACCGCACCGCAATTACTCCAGTGCTTAGGACACAAAAAGTTGTGCTAAAAAGAAGTTAAAATTACTTCAATTAACCAGATTTCAACAAAAAGATCTGAAGGTTTCATTTGCTCAGACACGGTTTATAATATTATCTGATATTATCTGATACTTCAAAACAGGGGTAACTGACTAATTTTTATACAGCCAGCCTAGCAACTAATCCAACTAATGTAACTAAAGCATCTGCTTTCCTAATAGTCACTTCAAACGGAATCGCCAGACTTCGCCGTAACTAAGTCCCGGTTTTGTATATCGGCGATTCCGCAGGACACCGACGGGCTCCTGCCCCGCGGCGGGCTTTTCAAGGCTCCGGCCGCCGCCGTATCGGGTTGCTGGCGGGGCGCCGTAACGGGACACCCCGGCGGAGTCATGGTAACGGACGGCCGGGCAAGCGAGCTGCACACAGTTGTTAAAAATTTAGCAGCGGGCACCGGATAGCGGGGCTCCGCATCCCCGCGCCTCCCATCTCGCTCACATAGTAATTAGGGGTTTAAAAGGGACCTGGATGCGCGGCGCTTAATTGATTCATTGCATTACAGCGTAAGTTAAAACTTCCAGGGGAAATTCTTATCTGCGACTGCCGACAACGAAACTTTTGACAGCGGGATTAATTGTAGGCCTATTTCAAACTGTAAATAACTTACGGATTTTACACCTAATTACGTAAACGCAGAACTTTACATATCAATGAAGTTGTTATTAAACCATTTATATTATGTTCTATATATGATGCCTTAGTCACGTAATTTCGAAATGAGTTCGCGTGAAACAGCGACGCAGCACAGGTGCCGCGCACTTCCAGCGTCTCACCGGTGCGGTAGCGGTGCGGCGCTCGCCGACTGCGGTGTCAAAGCTGGCGCTCGCCGCTCACTGCACGCGTCCTGCCGCTCCGATCCCTCATTCTCGGCCGTGTTGCAGTACGGGTCTGTGCTCAGGGAGTTAACTCTATATTAATTTATGAGCCCACCCCAACTCAATGACGTGCAATATAAGTCACTTCCTCAGAAATCTGTGCGAACTTTTCTGCTTTTCATGCAGCCTTTTTCCCCCTCAAGCTTTTACACGTTGTAACTTTCTGAACTGTACTCTAAATTCTAAATAAATAATTACTCTATCTAAAACATGAACATTCATAGTTCCCCACAGTTAATTGTCTTAAGATTCTTTTCGTATTCCCAGCATTAGTAGTGCACAGCTTCGGATTTGTTTTAAACGGAATGCCATAATAAATGTGCGGTTTTACTATATTCATCGCGATCGACACCGATACACTCAAAAAGTTGCTGCAAAGTTTTAATTTAATTTAATTTAATTTAATTTAATTTAATTTAATTTTATGTAATTAAAGCAATTTATTATTTGTTTCTATATATTTTCACCCAAATCCGTAGCCACGGGCGAGCTGGGGGTTAAATTCAAATACAGTTCCCAGTATACATTCCTTTACCATGAAATGAGATTGTGTGGCTCCACTAAACCACTTCCAACTGAAACAACAACACTAATCAGACCGGTAGCCCGAGAAATGATGCCATGAATGATATCGATATTTACAAAGCCACTACTCACATTTGAAAACAGAATATTCAAAATAGTGATATTAATATAACGGGCATAACGTGCACACACTACAAAATTGGCTTTAATGATATTAATATTAAATGTCTTTTAACATTTTTTTTCTCATAAAGTTATAAAATATGTTATGGAAAAATGCACAAATGTCCTTAAAAATTATGTTTTTATTAAGACCTTAAGGTGACCCATGTGGTTTGTAAAAAGGCGCCTAAGGAGTGTTTGAAATTGGACGGACATAAAGGCAAGTCCTTCTTGATGTGGTCCAATTAAATAGGAAGCCATTCTTCTCTGGGAATGTCTATGTTCACGTCCATATCTGGAGTACATCTGCAATGAAGAGACAAGATGATGAACAAATACAGAAAACTGCTGTCAAATATGGAATTGTACAAACGACATGAAAAATCTTCAGCAGCTATTGGCTTATTCCAGTAGTTCTCAAAGTCGGTCCTCGGGCCCCACTGCCCTACTTGTTTTCCTGCTATCCCTGCCCCATACACAAGTCCCAGCCCCAGTCATCAAGTGGATAAATCTGTCACACAATGCCAAAGCAATCCATTTAAGATAAATAAATATTTAATACATTAGTACCCGGTATCTGTTTCTACAAATATACAAATACAGTAAATACTCCAGACAACTTATTGAAAAGTTATTGAAATAGAAAGATCATTTACTTATTATATTCCTTTTTCTATATATATCTTTAAACATTAAACTGACTCATTTATAATGTACTGTCAGTCCAAAGAAATGCAAAACATTCAAACCTTGCTTGAAATTTATACTGTCAACATGAACAGTGAAATAAAATTGTACTGATTAAGCAAGTCACCCTGTACAGTCTGTAGACCTGCCTGACACCTTGTGCAGGCTGTAACCCTGTCTATCGCCATGCGCAGACTGTAGCCCTGTCTATCGCCATGCGCAGGCCGTAGCCCTGTCTCACTTCCTGCGCAGATTGTAGCCCTGTCTATCGCCATGCGCAGGCCGTAGCCCTGTCTGACTTCCTGCGCAGACTCTAGCCCTGTCTATCGCCATGCGCAGGCCGTAGCTCTGTCTACTGCCCCATGTAGGCCAAGGCCCTGTCTAACTCCCTGTGCTGCCTGGTATTAGGCTCCAGGCCACCTTCTGAGACCCTCACAGGGTAAGAGGGTGAGAGACAGACCAATGATTAAGAGAGTGATTCCTATCAATTCATAAACACATATCAGATGAAATGAAAAACAGTGAGTAAATAAAACTTGTTGGAAAGAAGTGCAATAAGACATAATATGTCACTCGGGACAAAAAAAAAACAGCCTGACATTTGTCTTCCTATGGGAGGCTGTGTTGTATCATGGGAAACAGGAAGACTTGCCAGAAGACACACACTTTTTTTTTACTTGTGACCTCTGACAATAACAGAGTGAGGGAAAGCAGTCGGTTTGTCTGAAGTCATCTCACTTACCAACTAAGCTACTGTAAGGTGGAATTTCAGAGACATTTCAGGGAAGATTTCCCAATTTCATCATTTCATTATCGTTCATGGGAACCAACCTTCTGTTCAATATTCCTCTTTCTAATACTTAAGTGTTACTTGTTGTTTTGTTATTGTGAATTCTACATTATGTTCACCTTTACAAAGTGACTGTCAAACAGTGAGTATGCCAAATAAGTGCAATCGTATGGATAAACAACAAAATGTCATCTTGTTTTGGAACAAGCTGTTGGAAATTCAAAGCCCTTATTAAGCTTTAATGACACATTAGGATTTCAGCACAAGGAGCTCCATGGTCCTGCCTGGTCCTTCATGTATCATTAAGATGCCTCTCAGAGACTTTTCCAAAACTGTAATGCTATATACGCTGTACGTTGTCGCAGTACCATGTCCATTGGAGAGGAAAATGGTAATTCCAAACAAAAGTGTGTTAGGAAAGTTCCACAGCGCCACAAGGGAGGGCTGTGTATAGCTTAGATATACCTTTTACATAAATTATGAGTATGACATTGGAAAGGACAGTAACAGTCTGCAGCTGCCTGTCAAGGAACGTTCTCAGCATTTATATTCATTCCGACAGCAGTCCCCAATGAGTTCATCATGTTTCCACATAAGTAGTAATGGCCAGACAAAAGGCATCATCTGATAGCCAATGAAAACCTAAATGACCTTCTACACAAACAGGTAGAAGATGCAGCTATATTTACATTATTTTATGACATGTGTATTATGATATAGGATCCAGGCCCCCTGTGACCCTGACAGGACTGGATGGATTATGATATACTGGCAATGTAATTATGAACACATGGCCTACTTGACCAGATCCTTAGGTGTATGGTGCCTGCACCGCCGTCTAAAGAGAGGAGACCATTAACTTGAGGGATTGAAGGTAGTCGGGGTTAAATGTAAGTGAATGAAGATAAAGCCCATTTAACCTGGGGTGCTTTAAATCAGACAAGTTATCCGGCTAAGCAAGAAATCTGGCCTTGTGATACAGGCCCCCTGTCATGACAGATAGCTCATTATTCACGCTGCTGTCAAGTTACAGCCTCACAGCAATAAGGGAATATGCTACCGCCATTGATCAGAAAGACAAATCATGTATAATGAATTCATATTAAAGGGTTCTATCAAATAAGATAAAGACATTTTGGATTAAGTCTTTAAAAATGAAAAGCCCCAACATTTCATTATAGAAAGAAGTCTGGGAAAAAGTGTTTGAACGCAAATGTCTCTTTCTGTTTGAACGCATGATCTACGATGGAAAACGCACATATTCTTTTACGCATTGCACAGTGCCAGAAATCCAAAGAAAACAACCCTCCCCTCTCCCAAACACGCACACAGTACTAATAGAATTCCAAAATGTCACTGTTTTGCTCCTTTCATGGAACAACATGAGAAATGTGATTGACGAAATCTCAAGCAGACAAAAGGGGCTATTACATCACCTTCCCAGAATAAATGTAATGGTGTTTAACCACGTGGTTTTAAACTGAATAATGTATGTTGCTCAAAATATAGATTAACATTGTTTCTTACTTTTTCCACTGTTTTGAAATCGAATCCATACTGGGGGAGAATGGTTTAAATAGCTTAAGGCAGATACAGAGTGTAAGGGGTTTGGAATTTCAGGGTCTGACTGTGTAGGACTGAGGTTATATACAGAGGCTGGTGTCCATTGGGGCTGCCACATACTTGTGTGTCCTGGGGGGTCTTCGTTGTGAGGCGTCCTTGCTCACACTCGCTCCTGACTGCTTTAGCTGCTTGATATCCTCCTCCACTTCCCTGCTGGCCTCCTCAAGCTCCCTAATGACCTGCGATGACCAACATCAGTGTGAAGGAGGGATCCTATCAGGCAGGTCATTAAGCTCAGAATTACACACTTGCTGATATTACACAGAGTAACAAATAGCGTACCTTTTTGTGAAGGTCAGTTTCTTTCATTATTTTGTCATGTTCTGCCATGGTCTGGGAAAGGCTAAGAGTAACACTGGACAGCTAGAGTGGAAATATAATGACCATTAAAAATGATTATTAAAATAATGCTTAATTCTTAATTGACTTATTTTACTTGCTTAATACTTAATTATACTTTATACAGTGCACACTTTTGCAACTATGGTGGAATTTGTTACTTCAAATATTTGTTCTACTAATTATTTATTTAGTTTTCTCGTGAATTTTCTGCAAGGTCATATTAAAGATGGAAAAACGATTGAAATGATTTATCTTGATTTCTAGGCTTCACTTTCCAAAAACCTACAATTTCAATAAAGGTGAGTAGATTTTTTATATCCACTGTGTGATGTAAAAGTTAGATGTTACCGGCCGTGGCAAAGCATGGTTACCCGCTGTAAGGGGGTATCTGTTACCTTCCTCGATTCCTTCACCTGCTCAACCTCCCTTCTGAGCTGAGCGATCCTCGATTCATTTACATGGTACTGCCTGTCCTTGTAGGTCCTCAGTGAGTTTACTTCAGCATGGGTTTTCACCACCTGCAGCTCCATCTCTTCAAGCTGCCCCTGAAGTTCTGTCCAATCAGAACATGGGGGCGGGAAACATTGGCAGCCATACAAAACACACCAAGGACCTCATTACAGTGATCAAGGGACACAGACAACACAGAGAGAAATGCTGAAGAAAATAAAAGACATATGACTGTTTCACAAGTGGTATAAAAACTTTGAAACATCTTTTTAAAAGTGGGGGACATGTCACATATTTACAGTGTTGAGGAAGTTACTAACAAAAATAATCCATTACAGACATCGGTGGAAAGTTCAGGTCCAGAAAGTACAAATCCAGAGCAAGGTTTAATTTCAACCAATCAGGTGAGGATAAAGAGTCACAGTTAGTCACAGTCAAAGTGGTTGGTTGAAACAAAACCTTGCTTTGGATTTGTACTTTCTGGACCTGAACCTACCACCTCTGTCTTTCATGGATTGCTTTTGTAACTTCCCCAACACTACATACTTATCAACCAAGGGCATCGATTTGGATAAGGATGGTATGGGCATGTCCCAACCAGTACTGGGGGAGTACCGTGTAATCTAGGGGGACGGGGGGGTTTGGAGCTGATTTGGTCCCTACCAGTGTTGAAACCAAACTTATGCCCTTGTTCTCAGCCTGTTCATCTATTATTATTTGATAATATCCTGAATATCCAGAATTAAACAAATTGTCTGTTTTTTCCAGATTACCGCAGATGGCTTCCTTTGCCTCTCGTTCCGCATCCTCTAATTCCTCTTTGGCCTTTTTCACCTCTCTTTGACTCCAGCCTTTTAAAGCTACGATAGATCTCTGAAGTGCAAACGATAGAGAAAAAGGTATCAACAAGAAACCACTCATGTGACTTACCAAAAATATAGATAAATCTGAGATTCTGACATTTCAGGAAAGAGGACGATCCTATGCCGTTTGTGCTTCAGAAATTCACACCTTGAGTTTCTCGTGCTGAAGGATACGGTCCTGAGCACAGCTGAAGGAGCACATCTCGGTACGAGCGATCTCCCCGAACTGCTGACAGTTCATGGCCAGGAGATGGGCACAGTGCCTCTCCAGCTCTTCCACTGCTGTCTTTCTTGACTGGATGAGCAACTGAAAGGAAAGTAGGACCCAAAGATCTACCTAAAATTAGCATCGTGCAAATACATCACTGTGAAGTCAACTGACCAGTACACATTGTAAGCAACTTGATGGCTTCACCTCAACTTTGCTGACTTACCTTAAGTATTTTGTCATTTTCGTTCCATGGAAAGGTGTCTTTCACCATCTCTTTCTTTCCTGTGCGTTGAACCAAAGACCTCAATGATTCGTCAGGGGCTTCAGTGGACAGAAAAGTAGTTAGGCAGGAAATTATAACAGTGAGGTTGTGCGGTAACTATGGGGATATAGAAGCCCTGGTTAGTGGACTCCTGTTTAATTTTCCCAGAGCACATGGGTAAGATGAGGGTAGCCAGTGGCATGGTATTAAGCACCTTCATTTATTTTTGCATCTCCCTTAACAAGGAACCATGTCAATATTGATGTTTTACTGGATAAATTAATGGATGTAAATATCCAAAAGAAAAAAATAATGACACATTTCATGACGTTTTGATGAATCCTGTAGTTGCCCTCTCACCTGCTCTGGTGTTGTTTTGCTGGTGCACAGAGGGGGCGCCCCTGTGTCTATAGGCATCACTCTTGGGTGGGACAGCAGGAGCACGTGCCGTGGGCAGGGGAGCAGGGCGCCTGCTGTACCGCGCCCACCTGCTGTAATCCTAGAGCAGAGGAGATCTTTATTGGTCGTTGTATCACGCCGGTGTTACACACCAGCTTCAATATTGCAGGCGCGTGCTTTCAAACTCACGCTTAATATCTATGTAAATAGTGAAAAAGCACAAACTCACCACTTTCTGAAAACATTCCTTAAAGGGGAATATTACATGGTTTGGTAATGATGTGGTCATCGTCGTTTTTGTGTCTTAAACTGCAAACTGCAATGCAAAAAAAAAACAGACACTTGACCAGTATTACTCTCCACTGGCACTTGCTTCCCCATTAATCTTAATAATATTTAATAATATTTTGTAGCTGAATTAAACGCATAACCTTTCCCTTTTCCTGATATCAAGTTGAAAAGTAAAAAATGTAAACGGCAGAACGTCGTATTACCTAGACTACCTCAACGCATCTCATACAAACAACTGTATATTTTTATCTCAATGATATCTTTACGTGTCTGTTTATAACCTACCGAGCTGCTCTGTTCAGCAGTAAGAATAACATGAAAGATATAAATAAAACCAACAGTAACTATTCCACATACCCACTCCAGTTTGTAATTTCCTTAAACTAGGTACTCACTGTGTTCCAGGAAAAAAAAGAACGTGTTTTGTTTGGAAACACGTTTGCTATGGAAACGTTTTATGCAAAAAGTTGTGTGTTACTGCCATCTATGATCTTAACGTGATATAACAGTTTCAAGTTTGCAGTGGAAAACGTATCTTCTCCGTATACTTTGTGTATGTGCTTATTACAAAATCTTATTACAATTCATAATATAGCTAAAGGTATATTAATGTTTTAATAAAAAAAAACTAATGTCGTTGAAATTCCTATACTATTCCATAACGTCACCATTCCATTTATTAAGTCCTACGTCCGCAACTTTCAAAGTACATGGAACAACCAATTCTCCGGTCTGGACAATTGAGATAGTATCTTGAGCAAAAAAGATTTCATTTATTATTTAACGTTTCATATTACGAAACGCACATGATGTCCAAAATTTCTTTTAATCTCCATCCATCCATCCTTCTATCCATCCATCCATCCATCCATCCATCCATCCATCCATCCATCCATTTTCCAAACCGCTTATCCTACTGGGTCGCGGGGGGTCCGGAACCTTTCCCGGAAGCAATGGGCACGAGGCAGGGAACAACCCAGGATGGGGGGGCAGCCCATCGCAAGGCACACTCACACACCATTCACTCACACATGCATTCCTATGGACAATTTAGCAACTCCAATTAGCCTCAGCATGTTTTTGGACTGTGGGGGGAACCCGGAGTACCCGGAGGAAACCCCACGACGACATGGGGAGAACATGCAAACTCCACACACACGGAGACTTGAACCCGGGTTCTAGAGGTGTGAGGCAACAGTGCTAACCACTGCATCACCATGCCGCCCCCTGTTAATCTTCACGTTTAAGTAAATACTGAATTTCTCCAGCAGGGGTCACTGTGTATAGTTGCGCAACTGAATAGGCGCTGATGATCAGTCAGCAAAAGTATAGGCATCTCACAATTACTCATAATCACTCAATATTTAAAATTTACTGTCACAATCTGTTACCATTTGAGTTATGGTCCATTCTAGAAAAGGTCTTGCAAATTTTTATAATCTGATTCCAAAAATGGGAAGAGGTGTCTGATCAACTAAATTAATTCACATTCAGCGGCAATGCTATCCGCTGTCCCCCCTACACAGCCAGTTACGTTACCAGTTAAATTATCGGACCCACCTTCTCAATATCATCTCTTTCCTATAATGTTTTCCATCTACAGTTAAATTAAAAATTGTCTATGCAAATAGTTTTTTCATTACAGGTGACACGTCAAAATATACAATACCACCTGGAACCAATAGAGGGCCTCCCCTTGCAGCCTCCCCTCATTACAATTGCCTTTAGTTCCTACTACAATGAAACTGGCTCCTGTGACAATCATCCCAGGAAAGGAGGACCATGTGCAGCCTCTGCTGCAGTTGACAAGCATATTAGTATCATTAGCCTATGAAATTGCCAGTTAACTGCACCACAGATTTATAGCTAAAATAAATAAATGATTGATGGTTGTCTAGCATGCAGAAAACAAATCTGAGCATCAACTGTTCAGAGGAAATTGCATGAATCAGGATTTTATGGTACAGTTGCTATAAGGAACCTATTCTGAGACACATAAATAATAAGTAAGGATTGGTTTTGTCAGAAGAATGCAGCCAATGTAAGCTAGAACACTGGAAATCTGCTATTTGGTTAGACAAGTCCAAATTTGAAATGTTTGGCTCCTGCCGTTGAGTTTTTATGAGACACAGAAAAGATGATGCCAGTACGTGTGGTCTCAATCGGTGTGGGACAGTGAGTCAGTGTAATAGTGTGGCACAGTGAGGCAATGTAATGGTGTGAGGCAGTGTAGCAGTGTAATGGTGTGTGACAGTGTAATGGTATGGGACAGTGTAGCAGTGTAATGGTGTGTGACAGTGTAATGGTATGGGACAGTGAAGCATGCAATGCAATAATGTGGGACAGTGAGGCAGTGTAATGGTGTGCGGCAATGAGGCAGTGTAATAGTGTGAAACAGTATAATGGTGTGAGAGTGAGACAATGTAATAGTGTGGGACAGTGAAACATGCGATGTAATGGTGTAGCACAGTGAAGCAGGCAGTAAATTTGTGTGGGACAAGGAGCAGTGTAATGATGTGAAACGGCGGCAGTGTACCAAAATGATTATCACCGAATAAAGCTCAGCTATCATGTAAGATTTTCTTCTGGGATAGAAAGGGTCTGGGAAAGGACAGTTAGTGATTAAACTGAACATAGTGGAGCTCCTGATCTGAAGCTGATGGCCATCAGTCATACCGAGGACAATGCAGAAATGAACCGAGATACAGAGGTGAGCCTAAAGCCACCCTTGCTGCACACTGGAGTTTAGTGCCAGTTACTTCACTGCGCAGTGGAGCGTGGTACCAGTTACATCACCGCACAGTGGATATTGCAGTGGTGGTAGGTGTCCTGCCAGATCCCAAATAAGCGGCAGCTTTCATGTTGACATGGGGGACGGTGAGTCCTTGCCTGTGTCATGCAGCATTTGCAGAAGGGAAAAGTGCGGTGAGACCGAGAGAGTGAGCATGTGACCAACCTTCGTTAGTGGTTTCAAACTGGAACTGCAGTTGGCAGAGCCTCGCCTTACTGGCCCTCTATAGGGATGCCACTTTTGGATTATAGAGACCGTTGTCGTTATTGTTAGAATTTGTGGTTAATTAGCCTTCTGAATAGGCTGATGTTAAATGTTTTCCTGAGCAGATTATTTCGTGTTTAATTCAGAGTCAATATCAGATTGACTATGTTGTCTGTAAGGCTGATTGATTACATGAATGTGGTTTGTAGCGATTTAATTAGATAATGTAAAACAACTTCATTTCAGACTGAAGAAAAACTCTTCAATGAAACATAAAGGGAGATACAAAGAAAGCGCTATCTGAGTTATGCCATACAGTTCCTGTGATCTGCTAAGCTCCTTTCAAGTATGGGTAGAAGTTGAAGGGAACCCCCCAGATAAGTTGATGCTAGGGGTAAGGTTAGATTCTCTACAGCCCCCCAAAAATGAATCACCTCCCCTTGAATAGACTGAGTGTGACATCCCTGTTACATCGACTACTGACAAATCGAAGCAAATTAGTGTTCATGTTGGTAAATCTATCAAGGTCCGTTGCATATTATTTAGTAGGTCTTTGGGTTCCCTCTGCTGACATCCCCCTTCTCATTACGGTGTTATTACCATTGATGCATCCAAATTAAACCTTGTGTTAAGGGTGATATCAGTGACAGTTTCTCTCTGAGTGGGAGGGTTTAATGAGGGTATATCGTAACATGGGCATAATTAGGGGGCTGATAATTATAATTCATGCCAGGGATATGGTCAGAGTGCCTCCAGAACAATGCAAGTGTCTCTGCCATTCGTGATGTGTATCCTGAGACTAGGTATAGAGGTGTGTAGCTTAATTAGGGATGTCTTTGGCTGACCTACTACACAGACTATATATGAGTCAGGATCCTTTTGATTACTGGACTGGATTGAATAAAGTGATGCCGACCATTCAATGGTATTCATGGGCAGACCTCAGCATCAGTAGGCTGCCGGTAAAGTTCAGGTGTATCTGATGTGGGGGGTGGCATCTTAGTACATATCCACCACTAATGACACTGGGGGTGGGTTTGCTTTTTGTTACAGTATCTCACAGAAGTGTCAATATTTTGTGCGGCCACCATTATTTTCCAGCACTACCTAAACTCTCTTGGGCATGGAGTTCACTCGAGCTTCACAGGTTGCCACGGGAATCCTCTTCAACTCATTCATGACGACATCATGGAGCTGGTGGATGTTAAGAGATTCTGCGCTCCTCCACCTTCCGTTTGAGGAAGCCCCACTGATGCTCAATAGAGTTTAGGTCTGGAGACATGTTTGGCCAGTCTTGTTACCCTCAGTCTGTTTAGCATGGCGGTGGTCGTCTTGGAGGTGTGTTTGGGGTCATTATCATGTTGGAATACTACCCTGCGGCCCAGATTCCGAAGGGAAGGGATCATGCTCTGCTTCAGTATGTCACAGTACATGTTGGCATTCATGGTTCCCTCAATGAACTGTAGCTCCCCAGTGCCGGCAGCACTCATGCAGCCCCAAACCATGACACTCCCACCACCATGCTTGACTGTAGGCAAGACACACTTGTCTTTGTACTCCTCACTTGCTTTACACCATCTAAACCAAATAAGTTTATCTTGGTCTCATCAGACCGCAGGACATGGTTCCAGTAATCCATGTCCATAGTCTGCTTGTCTTCAGCAAACTGTTTGTGGGCTTTCTAGTGCATCATCTTTAGAAGAGGCTTCCTTCTGGGACCATGAAAACCAATTTGATGCAGTGTGTGGCGTATGGTCTGAGCACTGACAGGCTGACCCCCCACCCCTTCAACCTCTGCAGCAATGCTGGCAGGATTCATACGTCTGTTTTCAAAAGACAACCTCTGGACATGACGCTGAACACGTGCATTCAGCTTCTTTGGTCGACCATGGCGAGGCCTGTTCTGAGTGGAACCTGCCCTGTTAATTCACTGTATGGTCTTGGCCACCGTGCTGCAGCTCAATTTCAGGGTGTTGGCAGTCTTCTTGATTGATTGATTGATGAAACCCTTTATTGCTGTTGCAATATACCATGTCACTAGTCACGAGTACCAGCGAAAAAACTGGCCATCAACCCGACCATACATATACACAAACATCACAGTAGGGGGTAGGCCGGTCGGGAGACAGGGGAAGAGAGAAGAAAAGAAACAGAATAACATGAGGAGAGAGGAGGAGAATAAAAAAACAGCCCCCAGACTGTACTCCAGTGGGGAGGACATTGTGGGAACCGAAAAAAACACCTCAGCAACATAAGCACATGGTCACTACGCATTACAACAAAAAAATGACACGACTTGCAACGGGTGAGGGAAAAGGGGTGGTGGAGGTAGTCCAGCAGAGACAGACAGCCATCCGGTCCTGCAGCCATGGAGGCGCTGGTCAACAGACCCGCCTGTTCTTATAGCCTAGGACATCTTTATGTAGAGCAACAATTCTTTTTTTCAGATCCTCCGAGTTCTTTGCCGTGAGGTGCTATGTTGAACTTCCAGTGACCAGTATGATAGAGTGTGAGAGCGATAACACCAAGTTTAACACACCTGCTCCCCATACACACCTGAGACCTCGTAACACTAACGAGTCGCATGTCACCTGGGAGGTAATATGACTAATTGGGCACAATTTGGGGTGTACTCACTTATGTTGCCAGCGGTTTAGACATTAATGGCTGTGTGTTTAGTTATTTTGAGGGGACAGCACATTTACACTGTTATGCAAGCTGTACACTGACTACTTTACATTGTATCAAAGTGTCATATCTTCAGTGTTGTCCCATGAAAAGATATAATGAAATATTTACAAGCATGTGAAGGGTGTACTCACTTTTGTGAGATACTGTACATGGCTTCTGCTGTATCTTATATAGGGGTGGACAGGTTGGAGCACTCAGCTGCAAAAGGTATCATGCATATTCTGGAAACCCCTAGTGTAAAATGCTCAGTATGAGCATAGTGGCCAAGGTAAGAAGAAGCGTGGATCTGATATAGGACAAGATGGACAGACACTGCTTCAGGGAAGCTGAGGAATCTCCATTTGCAGGAAGCTAATGGTAGGTATCTCGATCTTCCCACCTTTGAAAATGAGGAGATGGAGTCTGGGTATTCATACATGTGTGAAACTCAACCTTGGTGGGCATTCAAAATATTACGAGTCCCAGGGATTGCCCTCACTAAATAGACTGTCAGCACTTTGAGGACTGGACCTGTACTTTTGAATTCACTTTTTGTGCTTAAACAGGGTAGTAAGTTGCTCCAAAGAGGTAAGGCAGATAGAAGGCCGATTTGAAGAATAAATCTCTATCCCACCCATAGACTGGTCTGCAAAATGCAAACAGCCGTATGTCACCTCTAGTCATGAGTGTTTCGTTGGTCTATCCAGATTTTATTAGAGTCTTTCTTTTGTCAGTGGTATGAGAATTGCTTTATATCAAGACCAGCCTGGCATGGACAATGCGTTGCTTCTTGGTTTCACCAGCATATCACTGAATCATGCTCCATCTAAATATGTATTACAATTTCAGTATGTTTAGCTATCACTTGTTTTAATATTGTTGGTATATTTAGCACCATTTTGCCACCAGATGTCAGTGTTGAGCCTTGTTTTATCCCTAGCTATTAGTTTGATATAAAATTATGCCTTTACTTATTCATTTCACATCAGGGGCATTTGTACACTTAAGGTGCACTGGGCAATTTTTTAAGCAATGTTGCCAGGCAACTGCAAACCAGGTGAGACAAAGGGCAACTCATCTGAATGTGGATGATCGCGAAAAGTTGGCCAATTGAAATCCTTGAAATAGATTTTTTTTTGCTCAGTTCCAATAGGAAGTAACATCGTGTGACAACATTGCTCAAAAAGTTGCCCTGTGTTAGTGGTGTAGTACTCGAGACCGGTATTGGTCTCCAGACCGGTTTCTAGACTATTTTTTTGTGGTCTTGGTCTTTACATTAACTGCATAATGCTTTTATACTGCATTCATAAAACTTTCAGTACACCTTCATAATGCATTCATTAAGTATTCAGAAATCACTCATAAACATCATGCATGTATACATTTACATCCTAACATCCATTAACAGCTGTAATATACATTAATAACAAAAATTAGATAATAATAAAAAAATATATAATTGTATAATCATGTAATGTTTATAATCTTAACTTAGTCTGGCCCTACCTTGGTCTTGGTCTTGTCTTTGTCTCGTCCTGTCTTGGTCTTGGTCTTGGCACGTTCTCGATGCACTCTGGGCTTGGTAATAACTTGGTCTCTGATTAGGGGGTCTTGAGTACATCACTACCCCATATATCATCACCTTTAAAGCTGTACTGGGGAACACACAATTTGGAGGGTATATCCAACCTCTTTGCTTGCCGCTCATAAGAGTCAGATTATGTAACTCAAAATGTATATTTTTATGCACATATTTTACAGGAAAAGTAGGGCCCAGTTTAAGTTGCTTTGCAGCATTTGTGCATAAATGATGAGATTTTGAGTATTCCTAAGAAGGAATATACATTTTTCTATCACAAATTTATTTTTCTGTACATTTTATTCCTCAGTAAAAAGGTGGGTATCATTTTTATGTAACCAATGCTTATAATGCATTAATATTCATAGGATACATATAAGGATACACAGCTAGCCTTAATGTTTGCATTATCATAACTTTGCCTACTATATAGTCTAACTCCTTTTAAAAATTTTCTTACATTATTCTTCATAGATCCCAGACTTCATACTACTTGCAACCAACATGGGGTCAACTGAGTGTAGGCTGTTCAAAGCATGCTGGTTGGGGGGACCTGAGGCACTATGGGAAATGTAGTAACTGTGCACTAGTGAATCTTGGAGGTCCTAATATTTATGTAATTTAATCCAGTGGTCAAGATTAAAACAGTAATTTATTGATGCTTTGGTCTATTGGTGTATAACCTCAGCTGATCAGTCAGCCAGCTTGTAATATATGATATAATTGAGATGCTCTAACTTGTCCTGTAACTGCACAGTAGTATTTTTTTGTCATTTCCCATCAGTGAATAAATTATACAGAGAGCAGATCCAGATCTGGTGCTGATGGTCGCCATTCATGCACAGCATGGAAGTGAAACATGATGCAGAGTTCAGCTGGAAGGCAAATATACAGTAAACGCTGTAACGTGTGTAAAACAATGACAGGTGTCTTGGTCAGGGTGATCGCCAGCCCTCTGCAGAGAGAAGTTACTGAAACTGAGTATAATTGTGAGGCTGAGTGTAATTTGGCTAATTAACTTGTTGGAGCCTCGTGTAGACATGTGAAATTAATTAAGAAATGTCCCCAGCTTGTGCGGGTAGCCAGTTTGCCTTTAAGGGTCCTCATCCTCACAGTGTTGCATGCTTGAATAATGAAATCTCTGACTGAAACACTGCAGTCCTGCAGCTTCAATTCCCTCCTTGTGACAGACTGCTATCCATCACTTGCCACAGCTATTTAAAGAAGCTGAGGATATTTTCTTTTTGGGGAGGTAACTGGTTTTCAAGAGAAGGCCATGCTCAACTGGCTTTTGGCTTGGCAAAGTCACACCTCAGGCCAGCTGTTAGGGGAACTGCCCAGAGCAAATGGGAGCCGCACAGTCTGAGACCCAGTGAGTAAGTTATCGTAAGATCATTACGCTTCCTGACTCGCCACTGGCTCACGACCACGGCGGCCTACAGGGAATTCTCCCGATTCTCCTGATTTAACGCTCCAACAATGAAGACTATGGTAAGCACTGCAAATAGCATTATGGGAATTCTGGGAAATCCACAGGCAAGTGGTCTGCGGCATTTGGCCATAAAGGGAATGACATTGTGATATGCCATCGACCTTGGGGATAATGGTGTGGATGATGATCCTGAGGAGGCTTAGGTATGAACATAACTGCATACCGTACCAAAACACAGGGTTTGAGAGAGACTCCAGACCCAGAACAAGGCCAGAGATCCCCCCCCCCCCGTGCTTCCTCTGGTATTCAGACACTGGTCATATGACACATATTTGGAAAGGAATGAATGGTTATGATGCAGGAGTTCTGCCATTTAAAGGGTAAATCATCTAATTATTAACAATGATGACTCTATACTTTGGGAATAGGAACTGCACAACTTAAAATAATTAATTTCTATTTGTACAACTTGCACTGAAACTTGTAGGTATTTAGAAATGAAGAGTTCAAGCGCAAAAGCCGGCAAGTGTGATTCTGACGAAAATTGAACTGTGCATACCAACAGACAGATCGCAGTGCCATCTATCCACTCTGCGCATTCGTTTTTTTGCGAAAGCCGACAACTGCCATGCATTTATAATCCAAAATAATAGTTTTATTGCAAAAACCGACAACCACTGATACCATTTTAATGCTGACAGCGCCAACTCAATTTCAGCCAATCACAAGCCAGCTAGCGATGACGTCATCGCAACATGGCTGCGCCCATGGTTTCTCCCTTCGAGTGAAAAATTCTGGCAAAACTGATCCCGTTTCGTATTAAACTGATGAGAAAGATGGAAACTTTTGATGAATTAGACGAACAGGTAGTTGTATCACCTAGAGATAGATAGAGCTAACACTGTATGGGAAAAGGCAAAGAAAGCCCGTCATGACGGTTCCGAAAAAAGGCCTACTGTAGCTTGTACACACAATGCTCGTGATCAATGCCTCACCGGATCTTTAACGGATGAAGACCTTAGATACGCTCACATGTTGTTATTTTGTATTCATAATACATAATACTTGACATTTCAGTGCAAATCTGAAGTTGTATAAAAAGTTTGGAGTCTGCTTTTGTTAAAAAATCTTTTTCTGGACTTGTGGTAAAACACAATCATCCATACATCCATCCATCCATCCTCCAAACTGCTCATCCTACTGGGTCGCGGGGGGTCTGAAGCCTATCCCGGAAACAATGGGCATGAGGCTGGGAACAACCCAGGCTGGGGGGGGGCAGCTCATCGCAGGGCACACTCACACACCATTCACTCACACACAATTTAGCAACTCCAATTATCCTCAGCATGTTTTTAGACTGTGGAGGGAAACCAGAGTACACCATGACGACATGGGGAGAACATGCAAACTCCACACACATGTGACCCAAGCGGAGACTTGAACTCGGGTCCCAGAGGTGTGAGGCAAACTGCTAACCACTGCACCACCATGCCGCCCCTAAAATGCAATCAATAATATTTTATTTCAATAAAAGTATGCTTTCATTCAAATTAACATGTCATTTATTATTAATACATTAATTCAGAATACCTTAGTTAACAAAACGTTGGTTTGACATTGGTTTTCCACCACACAAAAAGTTATTTTTCTCAATTCCACAAAAATGGACTTGTCCGCTTTTGCATTTGAACTCTTCAGATATATTTTAAAAATATTAATCTGACTGTGCTTCATTTTGCTTGAAAAAAAATATTTAGCCTTGAGCACATTTATCACATTTTATTTTAGTTTCTGAATGTGAAATGAATTCCCTTAGTTTTCCATTCTGATACCCAAAGCTTTGAGCACTATGACAAATCAAAAGACAAAAAAAAATCAGGAATTCACTGATACTGACGCCATGCTTATGTCATACTCATTGTCATGGCGATGTGCTGATGTCATATTGGGGCTACAATACTTTACTTTTCGAGGTGGTATGCAGAATAAAACATTTGTGAGTGACGTGCTTTTAAATCATGAAATGATCCATCGTTTCCCAAAGTCTACAAAACATTGATCAGCAATGCTATAATCAGATCCTTAAAAAAGGATCTGTACCCTTTGTAACGTTAAGCTCAAATTTTGATCATGTCACGGAATTTGCTGATGCATTCCAACGGGGTCAGCTTTAACCTATAGGGATGAAAACCCTCCCTCTGCCAGGTCCCGTCATAATATTGAGGCTTTTACAGGAATTGCTTCAAAATGAAGGCCAAGAGCATTCCAAGCAAGTCAAGGATATGATTACAGAGAAGCATGTATCAAGGGAAGGATACAAAGATCTCAAAGGCACTGCAGATTCCACAGAGCTCAATGCAGTCCATCATACGAGAGAGGAAAATATATGGAACTACTACCATTCTGCCTAGACCGGGTCACCCCACTAAACTGAGTGCCGGACGAGAGCAGCTACCATAAGGCCAAGTATGACTTACAGAAGTTTGTGGCTGCAATGCAAGGTGATGTTCATGCATCAGCCATCTCCTAGGGGCCTTTATGGAAGACTGGCATGGAAGAGACCCTTGCTGAAAAAAAACAAGATCTCTGAATGAAAAGAACTGAATGAAATCCTGTGCTCCTCTGCCAAAAAACTGAAACTGGGGAGATTTGTCCTTCAATAGGACAAAGTTCTAAAACACACAGCGAAAGCAACACTGGACAGCCATTAAATGAAAAAAAAATGTCCTTGTGTGACCCAGTCAATGCCCGGACCTTAACCTCATTGAAAATCTATGACCTCAAAATTGTTTTTTTGTGGCTGTTCCCCAGCTAACATGACACAACATATGCAGTTTTGTAAAGAGGAATGGGCAAATATGGCCTCACCACAGTGTGCAAAGCTAATTGAGACTTATCCAAAAAGGCTACTGTCTGTAAGAGATACTGGACGTGGTTCAGCCAAGTACTGACCTCATTGGATGAATACTTAATAATAACACACTGGTTTTTAAATATTTATTATTTTGTTGTTTTCTTTTCATTTTGTGGGCATTCTGTGTACAACATACAGTGGAAATAACACATTTTCAGTTTAATACATCACAATTCATGACTTTGAGACTCTTTAATGTGAGGAAAGTGTTGGGGACTGAATGCTTTTCCAGGCCACCTTATTTGTGGATTTTCCGTTATGTAAGAGTGAAAGGGGGTGATGTGGGACCACTGTGGAATTTTCCGCCTTCCAGTTGGACTGCTTCCCTCCACTGATAGTGTTAGTGTGGCTCCTACTCCATGTTCACATGGATTGTTGCTTATCCAGTGCATGGTGACAGAAAGTCCAAAACCTGTCATAGAAGTGCACACTGACTAACAGTAACGTTCTGTCCTGCCTGTGACAGACCTTTGCCCTGTAGTTCAGCACACAATCAGAAGAATCTCTCGCAAAGTGTAGAGTACTTTGATTTGGGGAGTACTCTGGTATTCTTTACACAGAGAGAGCTGATTGCTAAATGACAGTATACCTTCTCGTTTCAGTGGATATTTTGCAACAGTGTGTCTTGACTTTTAGAAAATACTGCATAGAAAAGTAATAAGGAAAAGGTTTTGGATCACAGTAAGTGACATTATACTGGGGTTCGTAATAAGGGACAGGCAAAGATAATTACCACAGATCAGCGTAGTCACCTGATGACCAACCCTGGTACTGCGCCTAATTAATTCCCTGTACTGAGGGGTTTTTGTCTGTCTGGAACCATGACCTTTGTCTTCGGCTCTAAGCTGTCGGTAACAAGCTGTGTGTGGCTTTGGGGATATCTAACACGTGGAACATTACTGAAGATTCCCCCAAATAGCGAACGATAAAGAGTTCATTCATGCTGATTTAATCTTTATACAGACGCTCCTCATTTAAGGAGCTACCTGCTTATCGACCACTAGGACTTACGATCAGCTCTCCATCCGGTCGGTATTGTACAATGTATGAGAACTTTGGTCGTGGAAATGGGAGCATGTCATCACAGCACCAAGCATCTCGTCTTGCATCACCTTTCTCAGTCTCAGTCTCGTTCCTGCAGTCACTCAGTATTCACTACACTAGCGTTCACAATCTCCAAGACTACATATTTCGTCTATAATTCGTACTTTATTGTGCAATGTATATAGCATCTGATTTCCTCTATTCTGTTTATTACAGTATATAGTTCACTACTGTATAAACATTTATAAATATACAAATTGATATAAATGGTGCAAACAATATCTAAAGATGGTTGACACAAACCCACTACCAGTACAGCATGTTTGGTAAGGGGTGGCTCCTCGCTTATCGACCAATTTGCTTAACGACCTAGTCGTAGGAATGGAAATCGGTCATTAAGTGAGGAGTGTCTGTACTCATGCGAATGAAAATACAAATTTCACAAAGTTTTATTTAAGTGTGAAGTACACGTTTAAACAATAAATTTTAATATTTCTTTCTAATAATTTTTTCTGTAACGGTAATGTAACATACATCGATTTGTCTTATTGTAAAATGTTGTTAATACAAAGCAATGCCCTAGTCTTCCTCTTACAGTAGACGTTTTGAGAAAGTGACCTAGTTTAAACAGTACAATGATGCAAAATCTTGAGTAGTTACAGGCACTTGTTCCCAGGAACATTATGAGGAATTAAAAGGGACTGACTTAAGTTTTGGGAGGGGCATGGTATGAAAATGAAAGATTTTAAAGATTAAAGTAATTTTAGCATCCGTACAGGCACACAAAGACAAAACCACGCAAGACCACTGGACTCTGATTACAGAATTATATCAGATGGTGACACAAGCTCTACTTTCTTTTTCAACTAACCTTTCAACATAAAGTAAACCTCAGAAAAAAAAAGATATTTAAGGAAATAAAATCAAAACTCAGTAATTCATTTAGACGAAAGGCCAAAGTTAAGAAGCATATCATTAAAATACAACATTAATCAGCTGATTTTTCAGCTCAGCTGTGCAGTGCTCCGCAGACTATATGGCCACTGGGCCCTTGAACTAGGCCTTTACTGAGGCCTGAAAACTGCTCCGGGGCACTGGATGGATGGCTGACCCAGTGGGCAGACCCCAGGCTTCACTCTCACCTCTATAAGTGTGTGTATGTCATTAAAAAAGGGGAGCATGATGGGATATGCGACAAAACACACTCCAGTGTACCAGTTCTCATACTCCTACAGATGGCAAATGAAGCTTCATTTGACTGCATTTCATTCCATTAGGCTGTGGTGTTGCCCAACTGGGCCACCAGTTCCATGATGATTGTCTGCAGAGTGTGGGACTTCTTCCTGCTGACTGCTAGCACTTCCTCTTGTGTAACTACCTGCTGGTCCTCGTAGTCCATGGCCACTTTATTGGTGATGAGGGAGAGGCCAAAGACCTTCATGCCACAGTGACTGGCGATCAGCACTTCTGGTACCGTGCTCATGCCTGCAGTAAGGAAAGGAGTGATTACAGCATGTTACATGCAATAATACGGCCCTGATATACCAAAGGAAAGAGGGTGGGAATGTGAGCACATTTCTTAGATCCCGGATTTTTGGTCTGGTGAGGTCCTCTGTGTAGTTTTGGCAACAGTCACCTTGCCCAGAAGTAATGAATGTGATTTTAGGACAAAATATTTAGTAACTTCTGTTTCAGAGATTCAAAAATATGGAGAATTTTCGAACTGAGAAATGAAGAAAATAAGCAATATAATGCTCTGACCGTTTCTACAAATTTGAAAAAACTGGTACCAACCCTATGATTATCACTTTGAGCCCTTGTGTCCCACAATGTGGTCTTTGGACATGTTTTCCCATCTACGGTTAAATGTTTGATGACCACCTTGCGTATCTGTCAGATACATACGGTAACATGCATACACCATGTTTACAAAAGTGGAGCTATTTAACCAGACAGGAAAACATGTCCAAAGAGCACACACACACACACACACACACACACATATATATATATATATATATATATATATATATATATATATATATATATATATATATATATATATACATATTTTTTTTTTTTCTTTACAGCTCTGGAAAAAATTAAGAGACCACTTCATATTTTTTAAGAAACTGCATTGTTAAAATCAGGTTTAATTCTGGTTCTGCTGGCATAAGGCTACACTGAGTGACAGGTTGCTTACAGGCTTAAAATTTCTTACACAGCAGTACACAAGAACAAGATGAAGCAGGGGACACTGCCAAAAACTAGCCAGGAAGAGGGAAAAAGCAATCCAATAGGGCTGTCAAAAGGAATGGGGAACATCAAGTACAGGTGTGAAGTGCACCGTTAGGACAGTTCATATCAGGCTCCTAGAAGCAGGACTGAAGTCACATAAAACCAGGAAGGAGTCCTTCATTAATGAGAATCAGAGAAGAATCAGGTTGCGGTTTGCTCAAAAATGTATGTTTTACATAGAAGCATGTCCATAAACTGAGAAATCAGTGAAACGAAGAAATTTTGCTGTGGTCTCTTAATATTCTCCAGAGCTGTGTTTGTGTGTGTTTTATAGTAGTGTAACACCGGGGGGGCGCATGTCCCAGCAGGCCTCATGTGCATTTATACGTGGGAGGACCTCAACAGGCACCCAATGAGCACCGAACCCAAACACACAGACAGGAAACACAACGTTGTAAGACGCCGAGCTACAAGATGCACACACAGTGGAAGATTTACACACGCTAAATACACGTGAGTATCGGACTGGGTACACACAAGACACGGGCAAACACACGCGTGAGAGTAGGCAAACGCAACCATTAACATTAACAACAATTCAAGGGTTAAGGACTGTTAATAAAGAGCGTGTTTCCCCAGCAAGCGAATCTTTCTCAGCTCCCGTGATGCCTCGGTCCTGCCGTCGACACACTATATTGTGTTTTTCTTTAAAGTTTTTACTAAAAAAATCAGAAAATCAATTAACAAAAATTATTATTTGGTAGGCTTGTGAACGAATTAATCGAATTTCAGTGCTTTCTTATGGGAAAAATTGCTTTGTTTCGCGAACAAATAGGTTCACAAGCACTTTCCTGGAACAGATTGTGTTCGTGAACCACAGGCACCACTGTGTGTGTCAAATCTTCTTATCTTACGTCGATAGCCAAGCAAGGCCCTTAACCCCCAACTGCTCCAGTGACCAGCTGATCCTGCTCTCTCAAAATGTACATCACTCTGGAAAAAAGCTGCTTACCCACAGCATCCACCCCCAGTCGTTGCAGCAGGCGGGCTTCAGCAATGGTCTCAAAGTTGGGTCCCCCTACCATACAGTAGACCCCTTCCTGCAGATGGTCCGATATGGCCAGCTTCTTGCCTAAGTCCCAGGCCAGACGACGCAGGCCCTTATCATAAGCAGCACCCACGACGGGGAAACGGGGGCCGAACCTGATGTGCGGGGGAGAGAGTCAGTGGCAGGTTAGTAAATGGTCCTTCCTAAGAATCAGCAGATGTTACATATTGGTGGCACCATGGTATGAAAGTAACCCACTATTCACAGCCAGCACAGTCACACAACTGAAAAACATTACAGTCATTCATCCGATGCTTTTGTCCGAAGTGATGCACAGTGTCTCTGGAGCAATTTATGGTTAATGACGTTGCTCAAGGGCTCAATGGTGACATCACCCTGTCAGCCACAAGATTAGAACCCACAACCTTCCGATTCCTAATAGAGCCAGCCAAACACCACCCCGTGATACACAGAGACAGTTGACCTTTCGTCATTGGGTCCGTTCAGGGGATTAAACCCGCCGAGGCCTGGAATGTTAATATGGTCGCGGATGATCATGATGTCCCCGGTCTTGTAGCTGCTGGCCAGGGATCCTGCAGCGTTAGTGACAATCAGGGTCTCCACCCCCAGCAGCTTGAAGACCCGCACAGGGAAGGTGACCTGCATGATGTGGAAGAATGTGCCTGATGTGAGCTGGTAAGAGGAGGGCAGAGGGCCTGCTGATTTATACAACAGAACAGGAGTGGCTTGTACTGACATCCTGTCAATGAAAAGGGGCACATCGGTTCACATAATTTTTAGATTTTTTTTTTTATTTGTTACATGGTATGGGGGCTGGAGGCTATGCCAGGCAGCTCAAGTTACATGACCAGGGTCAGTGGTCAGCAGAAGGAGGGATGGATCATTACTCCATTGCGGTCATGAGTTACTTTTAAGTTCAGTCAACTTGACAAGTAACCCTGAACTAAGCTGAACTTAGCGGTTTACATGTCTACACGCCAACTTGTCCTCAGCACAGGCCAGGTGATCTGCTCAGCACACACATGAAATCTCCTGAGCTTTACCCCTGCAGCACTTGCATTCAGCAGTGGGATTGTGGACGTTTGCTTAAGCTCCCTGTTGTCCCTCATGAAACATATAACTGAGAGCTTCTGCCAATGAAATCTCTGAGATCAGGTTTATACTCAATGTTTTGCAAACATCTACTACTAGGACTGTAAAATATACGTGTGTGTATATACCTGTAATCTAAGTGCATATAGGTTTCTGTACTGGTACTTGATAAATACTCTGTTCCTCAATGGCCTGTATCCTTAGATAACACTTTTTTGGATGCGCTTCAAACTTTTCTGTACTCTGTTGT
This sequence comes from Brienomyrus brachyistius, assembly GCF_023856365.1. NCBI lineage: Eukaryota > Metazoa > Chordata > Actinopteri > Osteoglossiformes > Mormyridae > Brienomyrus > Brienomyrus brachyistius. Next base: position 11,893,586 of record NC_064540.1, on the reverse strand, counting down.
TTTTTTGTAGGTAATTTCCTCCACTTCAACTGCAATATATAACGTACACAAACATCCCTGAATGTGACTTTTGAAACTCATCGCTGATACTACAGATTAAAACTGCAAGAGGTGACACGACCCGTTTAAGTGAGGCTGCCTGCATACGACACGTCGGGGGATTCAATGGGCTCGTGTCTCACCTTGTAGAGGGAATGTCCCTCAAACATGTGGAAGCGACCCTGCATGCACACGCAGGACTTCCCTCTGAGGACCCCGAACACCAGCTGTCCGGCATGGCCTGGTGCTGCCAAGCCACAGAGACAAACACATATAATGCAGAGTCACCATCCGGTCTTTACCAAAGACAGCCTCTATCAGTACTATATCAATATTGATGGGGTGGAGTGGGATGGAGGGTCACTGGTGGAGTGATGCCAATGCTGGCCGCCCAGTTGCTTCATGGGTGCTGGCTGACCCTGCTCTCTGACCCAAAAACCTGCTCTCACCTGTATGTCTTTGTGGCTCATGGAGAGCAAGATTGAATATGCAATTTCCCAGTGGGCATGAATAACAGATGACTATTGCTACTTATGCTGGAATACTTATAATGAAGTGACCTATGATGACCTACAGCACATAGAGTCAAGTTGGCTTTATTGCCATACCATCCATATACAGGTATATGAAGTAACATACAGTATGCAGTACAGATACGGGGCACAGATGCCATGTTACAGTGCAGCACCCTGAGAACTCGATTCTGTCTCCCCTGAAGGCAGCAGTGTCACAGGCTTTGTGTTTCATGTACTTCTCAAGTGCTGCACCAGCTTCATTGCAGAATAACGACTTTACCTGTACATTCCAGGAAGCCGGGGATGTCCGAGTAGGGGAAGGCGTCCTGGCTCTCCAGCGCGTTCGCTAAGTGTCCCAGTCCTGAGCCGCATACAATGGCCACTTTGGGACGGTGTTTTGTCCGCGACTGCAGCCAGTCAGCTGCATTCTTATAGTTGTCATAGCTGCGAGGTGGCATATATGCTCACGGAGCTCATTGCAAAACAACGCAAATCAGCACATCGTGCAGAAAACGCTTCTCAAACAGGTAGCGTGACAGATTACACAAATTAGCCTAATAATAAAGGAAGTGAATTAATCAACTTCTGTCACATTGCTCTCAGTATGGTATTAACAAATTTAAAATTTAAAAAATATAAATAAATTAGGGGTCTCCGGAACATTCCCATTATGTTTATTGAGCCATAATTAACATCCAGACACAGTTTAGATCAACAGTGCTCTGTGACATTGTATTAGGTTATGCTTGTAGTTCCAGTGTCATGCAAACTGTTACGTTCTTTGAGATATTTGTCTCGGCCTGCTGGCCCCAGTGACACAGTGGCCTGAGAAATCCAGGAATGTGCGCTTGATTCCACTGTTGCAGTCCTTGGCTTCTCCAGTCTCCTCCCCCCATTCTGAACACATCTGATTTAGCTTCTTTAAATTGCCCATGGTGTGTGAGTATGTGCCCTGTGACGGACTGGCGTCTCATCCCGAGTGAACCCTGTGCCTCAAGGGACAGACCCCAGGGACAGACTGTATTAAAAAGGGGCTGTGGATGATGGATGGACGATCTGTAATGTGGATTTTAGAAGCAGAAAGACTATATAAAGTAAGCAAAACATTTCTCTGGTACTCATAGGAGATGCAGATCAGAAAATATGTTTGGCAATGAGATACACAGTCCAGCTATATAGTCCAGATCGTGTAAATATTGTTAATAAATGTGTTTATTTGTACTTGCGTGTTGAAATACAGTACTGTGCCAAGGTTTTAGACAGTCTAAGAAAATTATGTTCAAATGATCTTCATGTTGCTGTAAAACTACGATATTTCAGTATGTCTGTCAAAGAATGTCACCTATTCACCATTTCAAAACCTCTCCTAAAATCACCCGTGTATTTTTTGACTCCATTACCCGACCTCGTACACCTAACCCACACTTCACTGATCTTTAAAACTGAACGAATGAATGAAGCTGGGTGTGAAATGTAACAAGCAGAGTGAATGGCTGGCGTGCCCCTGAGGAGAGGGTTTGGAACTGAAGCGTTGCACTTCTGACTGTCCGTCGAGTTACCAGTAAACTTTTGGAGAACGGAGGACATTCTTGTAAGTCTTTTATTTTGTTACTCATAATGTTCATATGTTGTAATATTAAATTGTGTACACTTTGTATCCAGATAACCAGCTTTAAAAATTTCTTTTGACTGCCTAAGACTTTTGCACAGTACTGTGTATGCAAGACACCTGTAATAATAACTATGAGAGGGTACATAATGAATTTTCTCCTGGCATAATTAAAGTACACCTTATCTACGTTAACAGCCCTTTCGAGTCAATAGTACCTTGTTCTGAAAGATTACTTATCTACTTTAAGTGTGCTGGCTGTTGGCAAGAACTAACTAGTGTACAGAAATGTATTTGTTCTTGGAATACTGTCAATATTTCATATTTTGCTGATGGGAACAATTGTAGCATTTATTTTAAACCTTAATATAACGACCATAAAATATATAAAACACAACAGATATAAAAAAATTAAAAAGGATTCATGTTTATGTTAGTAGTTGACTTGGAACTGATGAAGTTCACAATAAAAGCACAAAAGTTACGCCCCCCACCAAACAAAAAAATGGCTTACCAGATTTGATCTTGCATTCTGAAGGGTCACAATTTTTCTTTTCAATTACTAAAATGCTAATGCTTTGCTGCAAACTGTATAATAACAGCAGTATTTGTAGGAAGGCAGCATGGACTTAACTGTAAGAGTTGCTGCAGGTTGTAAACAGAAAATGTGGGTATAGGGAAGCGGTAGGTAATAAATATGTCCTTTGCACTTGAAATCTGATTGGCCACATTTTTTTGGATACAAGCCAGACTGACAAATAGAATTCATCCTAGTGGGAATGTGGAGGGGGTATGTATCAGGTCTTGTGTGTGTGTGTGTGTGTGTGTGTGTGTGTGGGTGGATTACGTTTGTATTACATTGTGGGGACCAAATGTAATTAACCTGGTACCTGCTGAAAGCAAGGGTTCATCTTTTCACTTTGCTGAATTAGCGCCCATAATGAGCACCCTGTGACGGATTAGTATCATGTCCAAGGGTGAACCTGGTTTTGTGCCCCTTGCTTCCTGAGATAGGCTCCAGGGCCACCATAATCCTGCTTTGGATACAGATTTATGGAAAACTGAAGGGCAAATTCTCAAAGCTTTCAACCATTTTGCACAAGGAAGCTGCCATGATATTTTATCTCCAAACCAAGTCATTTTTCCGGAACCTTGCTGTTGAGTAGCCTGTTGATCTGGATAAGATCGCTTCTGAGGTACAGTGATAAGTTGGCAGTGTCATGGAAAAAGCCCCTTTTCTTAGTTGCTGGTAATCCGCTGCACATGAGGGTTGTGTGAGCACATGTATGTCTGTCCGCTGCCTCTGTCTGCTCTCCCAACCGTGTCAGGTGACCAACAGCACCACACAACAGCACTCTTCATAATTGTTTTTTTTTCTCTTCTACAAGAATCACCACCACATGGCATTGCTCCGCGATGTGAATAAGTTTCAGACCCCTAAAGACTATAACATATAGTACAGTGTTGCCGATAACACTACTTATTGTAATTGTGATTTACTTTGGATTGTGATTTACTATGACAAACAGTTCATGACAGCTGTAATCTTAAAAGGAAAAATTTAATGTATTTTGGAGCAAGTGTTGTGTTGGTGAAATGAAATAATACTTAGTGTTCTTGAATATTAAATGTTCTTGCATGCTATAAATGGCATCACAATAGGCTGTGTATGCTTTAGATTTAAAAACACACTTTCCCAATAAATTCCACTAGCGCTTCGTCTAGCTGCTCTGGTGACCTCCCAGAGCTAAAAACATGCCATAAAACAGGGGAGTAGAGTCTTGGGGCAGGGAGAGGTCAGCTCAGTATCTGGCCTTAATTAAATGCCTTTGCTTCTGATGGGGATGCTCTCAGCCCTGGATTCTCATGACTCTGTACTGGAAAAGAGGTTGAAGAATGAATGGATGGACTTCTTAGGCAACGCAGCCCCATTAAAAGTAGCTATAATGTTTTTGTTTTTTATTTTAGAAAATGCAGACCGTCTGTTTTGTATGCCTGTTTGTGTATTGGTAAGGGGCTGAAATGCACAGATGGTGTGTTCCAGTTCCCCACTGGACCCTAATGCTGTTCCTTTGGACCATGTGCATGAGATACTTTCATTAAAACATCCTAAGTAGAAGCAGTCTTTCGTGCCTTTGCCTCCCGGGCCCCTGTTTGTGCTCTTCCCTCCACCCAGGAAAGTGTAGGTATGAGGCACTCATCCTCCACCCAGGAAGGTGTCTGCCTCTGATAGGAGGCTGTCATTCTCTACCCAGGAAGGTGTTTGCCTCACATAGAAAGCCCTCATCCTCCACCCAGGAAAGGCATCTATCTCAGGTATGAGGCACTCATCCTCCACCCAGGATGGCATCTATCTCAGGTAGGAGGCACTCATGCTCCACCCTGGGAAAGGCATCTGCCTCAATTAAGAGGCCCTCTTCCACCTGGAAAAGTGTCGGCCTCAGGTAGGAGGCCCTCATCCTCCACCCGGGAAGATGTCTGCCTCTGATAGGAGGCCCTCATCCTCCACCCGGGAAGATGTCTGCCTCTGATAGGAGGCCGTCATTCTCTACCCAGGAAGGTGTTTGCCTCACATAGAAGGTCCTCATCCTCCACCCAGGAAGGATTCTGCCTTGCCTCAAGTAAGAGAACCCTAACCTTCACCTGGAAGTGTGTCCGTCTTTGTCCGGTAGGAGACCTGGTGTTGCTTTTTCTACGTGGGTGTCGCGGGCAGCGTGCAGCCCAGTGGGTCAGGGTGTCCTGCCTGTGATCAGAGGGTCACCACTGGGCCATTGAGGACAATCCTTAGCGCCATGTGCTCCAGGGACTGGCTGACCTGCTCTCTCAGTTGTCTGTCGATGTGGATATGGAGTGTGTGCCAAATGAATGTAATGTGAATGTTGTCGGGAGGCAGTGACTGGGTTTGGGGTGCGTGTCATCGTTACTCTTGTGAATAATGGTTAATTTCCCTATATTGTATTTTCTATTATAATGTTTTTCTCCCATCTGCCAGTATTGTCTGCATTCCGCATATGAAAACGCAGCATGGTTCACAACAAGTCAGTCTTTTTTCTTGCATGATTATGGCCACATTCATACCTTAAAACACACTCAACAGGCAAAAATGAAAAACTTTTACATTAACTTTACATTTTGCCATACATGACAACATATGGCTTGAGTAGGAAATACTTGTTCATTGCTTGTTTCTTACTAAAGTTTTATATTATTTCGGTAATATTATGTGTGAAAATTCTGTGAGATTAATTCCACCATTTTATGTTCTACTATTTTGAGTATAATATGAACACTTTATATGATTCATGTAAGATGCATGAGTTACATGTAATTAAAAAAAAAAAGAGTTTTCCATGCCAGTCTCTTCATTCCCATCCTTTTGATCCCTTATGGACGTAGTCTTTGCATGTAAGTACTGTGATAATGTTTTCCTAGAAATGTGGCAGCTTAATACAAAGTATGTTTCGGTATTGTTTGGGAAAGCGTGATGTGTGACTCTTCTTAATAGTGCTGTTTCGCTCTTTTCCCAAATTTGTAGAATTTCATCAAGGCAACTAACCCTAATCTGGTTGCAGTTACTGCCTGTATTTTGAACTTGCATTATGTAGCAGGCCTCACACCTCTGGGACCCGGGTTCGAGTCTCCTCCTGGGTCACATGTGTGCGGAGTTTGCATGTTCTCCCCATGTCGTCATGGGGTTTCCTCCGGGTACTCCGGTTTCCCCCCACAGGCCAAAGACATACTGAGGCTAATTGGAGTTGCTAAATTGCCCGTAGTTGTGCATGTGTGAGTGAATGGTGTGTGAGTGTGCCCTGCGATGGGCTGGCCCCCCATCCTGGGTTGTTCCCTTCTTAGTGCCCATTGCTTCCGGGATAGGCTCCGGACCCCCCGCAACCCAATAGGATAAGCGGTTTGGAAAATGGATGGATTATGTAGCAGTTTTTTTTTTTATAGTGGACTGGAAAAGTGTTGTGTGAGCACCATCTACTGGGAAAAATTTTATAACATTGTATCGATTTTAACTCTGGTTTCCCTCCGCAGTCTATAGACATGCTGAGGTTCACTGGAGTTACCCAGCTGCCCATAGGTGTGAATGGTGTGAGTGTGTCCTGCAATGAGTTAGTGCCCCATCCTGGGTTGTGCCCTGTCTTGCGTTCATAGCCTCTCTGGGACCCCCTGTGACCCTGAACAGGACAAGTGATTATGTACATGTGTGTATGTGGCCTGGGATCCCATCCAGGCTGTACTCTAACCTCACGCATGCCCTGGGGCCTGTACTACAAGCGGGGTTACTGGCTTAGTGGGGTAACTTGTCAGATTTAAGGTAGTCTGGACAAAATGTAAGTGAACGAATATGAAGTCAGTTTAAACTGTGGTACCTTAAATCCGACAAGTTACCCCGATAAGCAGGTGTGATAAGAAGGTGTGAAGGCTGGCTGTCTCAGGAGGTTATATGCAATTCACCAAAATTCCCTAAAAAATAGATGATTGGGCTTAAAATTAGGAAAAGCCCACATGGTATAGAAGCATGCAGTACAAAAGTTCAATGGATAACCTACAACTGTGTTTTACTATATTACCTATAAACATGCATACATACATACATATACATGCACATACCGTAAATACCGTAAATGAGTTTGCCAGTGAATAGGTTTAAATGTCCGAAATCCAAGCAGACATAGCATTAAAGGTTTCAGCAGTCAAACAGCTGCTCTTCCTCACAGCAGGATTTACATGTCGCTACATTTAACTAATTCTGCGCTACATTATTCAGAAATTACTTCTATCCAAGGAAACTGATGTTTAACCAGTTAAGAATTTTCCTTTTCTAATGACAATAACAATAACAATAATAATAATAATACATCAGGGATGGACAGAGAATAGAAAATAAATCAAACATAAACTTATAGAGTATATAGTATATTTTAAAAGGACACCAATCCATTTATTTTCTATAGCCGCTTGTCCTGTTCAGGGTCATGGAGGATTCAGAGTCTATGGGCACTAAACAGGGAATAACCCAGGATGGGGGGCTAGTCGATCGCAGGGCACACTCACACACCATTCACACACACACTCACACACCATTCACACACACACTCACACGCCATTCACACACACACCATTCACACACTCACACACCATTCACACACACACTCACACAACATTCACACACACACACTCACACACCATTCACACACACACTCAAACGCCATTCACACACTCATACACCATTCACACACACACCATTCACACACTCACACACCATTCACACACACACTCACACAACATTCACACACACACTCACACAACATTCACACACACACTCACCATTCACACACTCATACACCATTCACACACACACCATTCACACACTCACACAACATTCACACGCACACTCACACACCATTCACACACACACTCACACAACATTCACACACACACTCACACACCATTCACACACACACACACACCATTCACACACACACACTCACATACCATTCACACACTCACACACCATTCACACACTCACACACCATTCACACACACACCATTCACACACACGCTCACCTATAGGCAATTTGGTAAGTCCAATTAGCTTCAGCATGTCTTTGGACTGTGGGGGGAAACCGGAGTACCCGGAGAAAACCCCACGATGACATGGGGAGAACATGCAAACTCCACACACAGCCAACAGTGCTAACCAATGTGCCACCAGCAATTCTCATGGAGTATAGAAAAATATCTTACATTCCATTTTTTTCATAAGAAATGTCCAGGTTGTTTTATGCTAATTTACATATATCTATTATCATAGCTTTGAGTAACACATCCAAATATAATCAGCATAAACAGTTAGAAGATGATAATAATAATAATAATAAAAATAATAATATCCTTGTGATGGACTGGGATCCTATACAGGGTGTATCCTAGCCTTGTATTAGTGGGATCCTGGAATAGGCTTCAGGCCCCTCTGTAATCCCGACCCTGGATGGATGGATAGATGGATGGATGGATGTATTGTAGTGATTTTATTGGCAGTTGTTAATCTGACATAATGATACAAACATTAGGGTAACATGCCCGGCCTTGGAGGGGCTCAGTTTGACTCCCTGCAGAGCCCAGCTCACCCCCCACCATCCTCTCACCCACCCCTGATCCAGCTTCAGCTCCATCATGCTGGACAAATGTGTCACGGCTCCCATTGTGTGATGTTGATCCCCCCACCCCGTGACAGCCGGGCAGGCCCTCCCGACTGAGCCAAGCGCCGTCCCCTGTGCAGAGGGGGGGTGTGACCCATCTGCCGCATCCCGAGCTGGAAGTCCGCACTGATCTCGGGCACGAGGCTTCTCCGTGTTAATGACTGGCCCCCAGCTGTGGCTCCTAAGCACCCTGACACTTCCACAGCCGCAGCCAGCTCAGCCAAAGGCGGGATTACTCCTGATCCGCTGTCTCTCCTTTTATTTTCAATTATCTGCTGCACATCGCTGCAGTGCTTACTGTCTATCAGTCTTGTTGCTCTCCTCCCCTTGTCTGATAGGCTGCTGCTCAGCAGGGAGAGATCATTTTGTGTGCAATACTTTTTTCCCCCATTTGAAGCTCTATCTAAATTCACGAGCGCAGCATCACCATGGCTGTGGACTGTTTTTTGCTGGTCTTACAGTTTAATAAACAGTATTTGAAAAAAAAAATGGCTGCCTGAACTTATGCTATATTTGAGAAGTTGTCATCCCACCGTGAAAGACCAAACGTTCTCCAGTTAATAAGCAGGAGCCCCATGCATGATGGCATTCCTCTCCCAGCCTGATCTTTACTGTGCCCCCTGTCTGCTTCCTCACCTTATTGTGCTACCAGCCTTTCCTCAAACACCAGTGGTGATGGCAGGGCTTTGGTGCATCTGTTTGCTAATGGGACTGTCCTGCCCAGGCGGCGCTGGGCCCCTGCCAAGGTCACGTCAAGCTGTGAATGCACTGGGGGGGGTTGGGGGATAAAGGGGGCATGATGTCAGGCCAAGAAAAGAGACACTCTCTGTTTATGCATGTAGATCTGCGGCCCCGCGGGGGGTCAGGGATGCTCACAAACAGGACTATTGACAGTATGGAGCAGGATCCGCGGGGTTAATCCTTTTGTAGGTCAGTGAAGATGGAAAGTTTACGGGTCGGCTGGCAGCAGACGAGGCAGGAATGGTAGAACATCCATATCTATCTATCTATCTATCTATCTATCTATCTATCTATCTATCTATCTATCTATCTATCTATCTATCTATCTATCTGTCTATCTATCTATCTATCTATCTATCTATCTATCTATCTATCTATCTATCTATCTATCTATCTAATCACCAATCCCCCCAATCTAGCTCTCATACCTCCATCATCCTGTTATTCTCTTCCTTATTCCCTTCATATTTGCTCTCCACTTCAGCCTTTCCTGGTCTCCATATCTGTACAGCATTAATTGAGGAGGATCACAACATGCCTTGACCAAAAATTGGTCCCTAAATAGGGTCCCCAAAATTGCTGATATTCCCGGTTTGTAGAATACATTTTAAAACGATAATCAAAACTACATCAGCATTTTCAGTTTAATACTATGTTTTCTGGGCAGATATGTTACATTTATTTCGTGGATGCTTTTGCCCAAGGTGACATACACATGTGGAGAGCTTGATGAGGTTACAGTTAAGGGCTTTGCTCAAAGCCCCAGTGCTGAGATGATTACTCAACCAGACACAAGGATTTGAACCTATGACCTTCTGGCCACAACCTGCTGAGGTACTGCCACCCACAGATAGACACCAGTGTTACACCTTGAAAGTAAAATCTGAACAAAAAGGTGACTCATCTGTCATGTTCACTGTTGGCCAGTCAAGCAGTTCAGAATTCATGTCCCGCTTCCCGCTTCTCTTTCCCGCTTCTCTTTCCTTATGTGGAAACACTCGCACTTCTGCACGGAGCAGGAGCCGCTACAGAACCGACAAACCCCGTTTTTGGTAATTACAGATTGTCACCAGTAGATGTCACTAGACACACGGCTGTACACAGTTGTATCTTTACGAGTACACAGGTGAGCATTTATTTCTGGCGAGATTTAAAAACTTGCAATTTCATGCCATTTCAAATGTACTCAAACACTTTAGCCGGAAGAGCATAATAAGGTATCATTTATTATAATTCTTGCTAAAGGAACTGTGAGATCTGAAATCGTTTTCATATTTTGTCATCTTCACTGATTAGCAAAGGGCAGCCACCACAAAAGATCCATCATCTGTAATGTTTCTCCGTATAATTCTGTTCCCTTGGGACTCCAGCTGAAGCGCGTCATTAAACTGTCTGCGTCAGCGTTGACAGACCTGCTACAAGACGTTCCTGGAAGTCTTTCATGAGACAGTGATTGAGGAAAATGTCTCATGTACAATGTGACTTTCTATGCAAAGAACATATAAGTATAGAGCACCGTCTTTAATGAAACTTACCTTTAAATTATCTTCATGTTGGTGCAAAAATGTATGTCTGTGTAATTGTGTTAGCTTAGCCATTTCAAACCCTCTTCCAAAGTCTTTCGAGCAACCATCCAATATACCTGTATATTTGCAACCGCTAGCATACCATGTTTAACTAATCAATAACTCATCATCTTATTTAACTAATTCAGTTATTTAGTTAAGTTAGCCGGTGGTGAAATGTAGCGAATAGATTTAGTGCCTGAGGAGAGGTTTGGGAACAATTAACAGGACATCAACTTTTTGGTTAAGAAACTATTGTTACTGTTCATTTTCATGTATTCACATGTAAAAAAATTTTTTGAGTAAATATAATATATACTGCATATAATAATCGCTAATGTGGGCAATCACGTACAGATAAAAATACATCACAAGAAGAGAGCAGGGAGAATCCTATATACTTCAAGGTTCTACTGAGTAGAATTTATATTTTGTTCATTTACATTATGGTAAATTAGGACTGCACTGAATAAAGAATAATAATTTGATTATCAGCAAAATTCTGTGGACACAGGCTGCTTATTTCAGAGAAAGTGATGGTTGGAATGGTCAGTTCAGAATTAGGTAGGTCCATTTCATAATGGAACAGCACTTTGGGTTTCCAGTAGTTCCCATTTCCCTGGCAGATCCTCTGTAACTTATGGAAGTTTGTGTCTATCCTTTTATGAACAAGGAGAAGAAACTTATTTTAGCAGAACTGGCCACGGATATAAACACTAATTCTAGTCCTTGTCAGAGAAACTACTGCCCTTCAAGGCAAATGGAAAAGTGTAGGGTGGTGTGGTGCGTGTGACCGACTGCTTTGGGGGTTTGAAACCTCTGCTGTGGGTGTGATGAGTCTTCTCTCTGTGTTTTGTGAGTTGCCTCCTGAGGTCCAAAAACATGCAGGTAGGCTAATTAGTGCCTCTACATTTCCTGCTGTCTGTATGTGCGCCCTATGACAGACTGCGTCCCATCTAGGGTGTGCTCCAGCCCTGTGCCCTATGACGGACTGCGTCCCATCTAGGGTGTGCTCCAGCCCTGCGCCCTATGACGGACTGCGTCCCATCTAGGGTGTGCTCCAGCCCTGCGCCCTATGACGGACTGCGTCCCATCTAGGGTGTGCTCCAGCCCTGTGCCCTATGATGGACTGGCGTCCCATCTAGGGTGTGCTCCAGCCCTGTGCCCTATGACGGACTGGCGTCCCATCTAGGGTGTGCTCCAGCCCTGCGCCCTATGACGGACTGCGTCCCATCTAGGGTGTGCTCCAGCCCTGCGCCCTATGACGGACTGGCGTCCCATCTAGGGTGTGCTCCAGCCCTGCGCCCTATGACGGACTGCGTCCCATCTAGGGTGTGCTCCAGCCCTGCGCCCTATGACGGACTGGCGTCCCATCTAGGGTGTGCTCCAGCCCTGCGCCCTATGACGGACTGCGTCCCATCTAGGGTGTGCTCCAGCCCTGTGCCCTATGACGGACTGGCGTCCCATCTAGGGTGTGCTCCAGCCCTGTGCCCTATGACGGACTGGCGTCCCATCTAGGGTGTGCTCCAGCCCTGCGCCCTATGACGGACTGCGTCCCATCTAGGGTGTGCTCCAGCCCTGCGCCCTATGACGGACTGGCGTCCCATCTAGGGTGTGCTCCAGCCCTGCGCCCTATGACGGACTGCGTCCCATCTAGGGTGTGCTCCAGCCCTGTGCCCTATGACGGACTGGCGTCCCATCTAGGGTGTGCTCCAGCCCTGCGCCCTATGACGGACTGCGTCCCATCTAGGGTGTGCTCCAGCCCTGCGCCCTATGACGGACTGGCGTCCCATCTAGGGTGTGCTCCAGCCCTGCGCCCTATGACGGACTGCGTCCCATCTAGGGTGTGCTCCAGCCCTGCGCCCTATGACGGACTGGCGTCCCATCTAGGGTGTGCTCCAGCCCTGCGCCCTATGACGGACTGCGTCCCATCTAGGGTGTGCTCCAGCCCTGCGCCCTATGACGGACTGGCGTCCCATCTAGGGTGTGCTCCAGCCCTGCGCCCTATGACGGACTGGCGTCCCATCTAGGGTGTGCTCCAGCCCTGCGCCCTATGACGGACTGGCGACCCATCTAGGGTGTGCTCCAGCCCTGCGCCCTATGACAGACTGCGTCCCATCTAGGCTGTGCTCCAGCCCTGCGCCCTATGACGGACTGCGTCCCATCTAGGGTGTGCTCCAGCCCTGCGCCCTATGACGGACTGCGTCCCATCTAGGGTGTGCTCCAGCCCTGCGCCCTATGACGGACTACGTCCCATCTAGGGTGTGCTCCAGCCCTGCGCCCTATGACGGACTGGCGACCCATCTAGGGTGTGCTCCAGCCCTGCGCCCTATGACGGACTGCGTCCCATCTAGGGTGTGCTCCAGCCCTGCGCCCTATGACGGACTGCGTCCCATCTAGGGTGTGCTCCAGCCCTGCGCCCTATGACGGACTGCGTCCCATCTAGGGTGTGCTCCAGCCCTGCGCCCTATGACGGACTGCGTCCCATCTAGGGTGTGCTCCAGCCCTGCGCCCTATGACGGACTGCGTCCCATCTAGGGTGTGCTCCAGCCCTGCGCCCTATGACGGACTGCGTCCCATCTAGGGTGTGCTCCAGCCCTGCGCCCTATGACGGACTGCGTCCCATCTAGGGTGTGCTCCAGCCCTGCGCCCTATGACGGACTGCGTCCCATCTAGGGTGTGCTCCAGCCCTGCGCCCTATGACAGACTGCGTCCCATCTAGGGTGTGCTCCAGCCCTGTGCCCTATGACGGACTGGCGTCCCATCTAGGGTGTGCTCCAGCCCTGCGCCCTATGACGGACTGGCGTCCCATCTAGGGTGTGCCCCTACCTTGTTTGCTGTGTTGCTTGGGGCAGGCTCCATGCCCCCCATGACTCTGCCCAAGATAAGAGTTTGGAAGATGGATGAATGGATGGTAGCACAGTTCATATAAGTGACCTTGTTACCGCAAAGTTGTACTGTTGTACGATGCACTTAATCTAGGCTGCCCCATTGAATGTACACTATTTCAGCAAGACACTCACTGAGAATAAGAGGGCTGTCAGTAAAACATAGAAAGTATTTTCAAAGAAAATCATTTAATCTTTCAAGGTATGAAACAGATGTGAAAATCACAGTTTCCAAAGAGCAGCCCTCACTGAAATGTATTTTGGGGTCTGTTAAATCTGCTCTCTGATGTCCCACAGACACGGTGCTGCAAGATTAATTAAATCCCCTTTAAACCCAACATCCCTGGAGTTATGGGGGGGCACATTAAAGTCCTGTGTTTCTCCCCCAGCCCTAAACATGTGACTTGGCTGAATGGAGCGACTCTGCGATCAGGCTTTGGAGCTCACTAGAGACGGGGGCGGGTCCTTCCCTCCCCTCTCTTCACACCCCGCTTAAATCTCACACTCCTCAGCCATCATCCACGCAGGTGGTGCTAGGGAGATCTTATTAAATATTATTTTGGGAGCTTAGAACAAGCTTTTTGAGTTGGGTCGGGTGGGTGGGTGAAGGGGAGTTAAGCCGGCCGACCAATTCTGACCTGCTGTTTTCAAGCAACAGAAGGGAACTCACTCTTGTAGAAGTATTGGATTAGGGGGGGCAGTTCCCCATGGCTGATGTGGCACAAAGGTCTGACATTTGACATGGGCGGAGCCGGGCCTGCTGGGAAAGAAGGCGGGCTCGGGTCGTGTCCCTGAAGCAGGAACCTAGGGGGAGAATGAGAGAGAAACAGAGGATGATCTTATTTAGCCTGGTGTTCATACTTCTGCCATGTTGACAATGGAGAGCGCTGAGCTGGGAAGATTACTACTGGCAAGAAGGACTGCCAGTGTAGTGTGATCATGACAGTTATGCATCTGGCATGTAAGGAAAATTCCATCCATCCATCTTCCAGTCACTTCATTACAGGGTCACAGGAAGAGTCACCTATTATAAAAAAAGTAGGTAGCTAAAAGTTAACTTAGCAACTTAACTTAGCAACTTAAGAAAAACAAAATGAATTAAATAATAAAAACAATGATACCAGTGGCCAATAATGTAATTATATGTATTTTAAATAAATAATAGTAATAATAATAATAATAATAATAATAATAATTATTATTATTATTATTATTATTATTTTAAATACATGAATAAACTACATAATAAACATCTCCTGTGGGTCTTATGACTCAGAAGAACTGCCTATTAGCCGTTTAAACCAAACGTGCCAAACTCAGTAACTTGTTCATTGCCGGTGTTGCAGTGACGGCCAAAACAATGCTTCATGAACCATTTGCTGTATTTTCCGACCTCTCTAGAGGGTGCTCTTTGTTTATTTTAGGGCTTGTTGTTTGAGGCCTTTTTTAAAACAGAGAAAACGTTGTTTCGGCTGTCAGTAGTCGGAATTAGTGAGCTACAGCCGGGCATACAGATACCAGAAATACTGCCTGATTACGGTTTGCGGGGGGCGGCACAGAAGGCAACATGGCGACAGTCTCCGAAAAGAAACTGTAAGTGAATTAAAAACAATTATGTGTTTTGATATAATTTGTCAATTATTTTTACATTTAACAATATATAAAAATGATGTGTGTGATATCTTACACAAGACACTTAGAATGTAACCTGTGTAATACGTGGATGTACAAAAAGTTAGCTTCTTTTTAGATATGAAAACCAGTTTGAACGATTTTCTGAAAAGAACCGGTTGAAAAGAACGATTCGTTTAGGAATCGGACATCGCTACTAGTCACTTAGATAGCTGTTCTATTCTTTTATTATTATCATTATTATTATTGTTATTATTATTGTTGTTGTTGTTATTATTTCCAATGTTCAACAAGTACAGGTAATATATTTTGCAGACAGAACACCTAACAAGATAGCTGTTTTACTGTGCAGGTAGTGTTTCTGGCTATGACCATATAGCGTTGTACTTTTTCTCTCCGAATGACAATACGAATGCGATCCGTATTGTATTGGACTTGGATACTGCTTGCGCACTAATATATGAGTCGTGTTAGAACAGATTCGCGGCGTGATATCGTGAGTTGTAGCAAGACTGACTGATTTTTATTAATCAGTACCAGTCCAATTAAATTATAAGTACATTTGGTTTGTTCTGGTCATTTCAGTAACATTTGTCTAGTGGCTGCTTATATCTAAAACTTTGATTAGGGCACATAAATTTTACACCAAAAATAGAGGTTGAAATTGCAGCAGCATCACTGTCGCTGTCACTGTCGCTGGCGGTGTTGACCATACTGAGTCAGTAGGGAGGAGATGTCTGCTGCCTGTGTTTGGCTGAGAGTGCCGCCACCAGCGGGGGCCTAAAGAGGGAAATAAAGAGAAAGGGAGGGAGGGATAGAGGGAGGGAGAGAGGAGTAAGAGAAAAACAACGTGGAGGGCTCTCTCCAGCTGTCACGCTTTTCATCTATCTGCCCCAATTCTTCTCCAAATCCTGACACACCCCCCCGCCCCCCCCTTGTTTAGCTTGAGGGTAATGAAAGCCGAGAGGGTGGGGGGACTCTTATTTGAAATTTGAGGAGTGAGAGCTGGGCTGGACCCCGGCCACGTTGCTTCTGTCTCCTTCCCCGTTTTTCCGGCTGACTGGATCGCTGTCCCGAGCCCCTTCAGAAGATGCTCCGTGAAATCGAGGGAGGAGAGAGCAAGAAAAAAATAATATGGCGATACCATGGCAACAGCGACAGGGGAAGCTGCCACAGTGTGAGAATGCATAGGCCGCACATCTGTTTCATAACTGCATATGACTCACGGTGTTTATAAATAAGGGGTGAGTGGCTAGACCAGGAGCCAACGGAAATTCTAGAAAGATCTCTTGAGGCATCCATGGCACCTAGAACCCCTTTATGGCAGTTTGGTTTAGTTCGCTAGGTATCTGCACAGCTGTAGAGGAACGCTTGGATCATGGAGTGCTCATGCCACAGGGCCTGGATAATCCACCGAGCAACTACTGATGAGGAACAGAGCGAGGCAGAACCAAAAGGGGGCTGGGGTGAGGTATCCCCCCCCCACACACACACACATTTGTACATTTCTCATAATCACTCTACCGTTACACACCTACAAGGACTTCAGGTACCTCACGAAAAAATTAATGAATGCAGGGAATAATTGAATGCAGACTCGGTGGGTGTTGGACATTATTTCATGGTAGACTACAGGCCACTGTGCTACATTTTGCCAACTCCCATGCTGATCTAAGCAGCTCTTCGGGCTCCTGTGTGCAAACTGTTTTCTTTTTTTAAGCGGGTATTTTTGAAGGCGGTGATGCTTGGCATCAGAGCTACTGAGGTCTGCTCTCTCTTTGATTCCTCATGAATTATTCAGCCCCATGAGCAGTGATTGTGGATCATCAGGACAGAGTGCTGTGGGGTGTCAAATTTAGGCGTATCTGAGGGGGTGCAGTGTCTTTCAGGGGCACACTCATTTTCGCAGTCTTCCCTCTTAAGGGAAAGAAGGCTTCTTTGAGGTTTTTTTTTGATAAATATAATTTAAACTACCATTCATTGCTGTTTTTTTTCTTTTTTGCTAATGTAAGTTTCTATTTGACTGCACCTCTTCCAGACAGACCAACAGCATAAAGTGTCTGAGTTGTAAAAACAAAAAAAAAAAAAACAGAAATTCACTGCCAAGTTTTAGAAGTCAGCAGGGACTTGAAAAATAAAACTTGCCCTGCAGTGTCATCGAAATGGTTTCTTAGAATGTTCTGGAAAACCTATGACAGCCCTCATCAGTTTGGACAATTGATTGATTTCAATCATTGCAGAATATCATCAACTACTGGAGTCAGTCATAAAGCGTAAAACTCTATTGTGCTTTTACACAAGACTGTTAAACAGCCCAGCTCTACAAATGAGAGCTATGCAAGTATGAATGAAAGTATTAATGAATTAAATGAATAATTTAATGAATGAATTAAAATAGAATACTGTGCACATACTTTTATGCATAGGAAGGTGCAGATTTGGCTAACAGAAAGAGTGGATGCTGTCAAACTCCCAGTTAAATTCGGTAAGGAATTTGGTACAATAAATTCGGTAATTTGGTACAATAACATGATACACAGCAAATCCCTACAATGCAACAGTATTTAGGCAGAGAGAAGGACTTTGTGTCTGCTGTGACTCTGCTGTGTGACAGGGGCCAGAGAACCTCTCAGATGTGTTGCTCTCCCTTGAAGATTTCGACATCTGTTACAAGTACAAGGAGTCAACTCATCTGTGCTGAAGGAGCTCTACATGTATGGAGTAGAGCTGTCGCGATGGAATCGCGATTATATGGCTCATGCTCAATAATCACCAGCGCTTTAGATGACGGCTTTTCGTTACTTTACGGACGTTTACTGTACTTACGCCCACAGTTTGACAAACAGTTTGTGTGCCTGAAATATCAATGAGATGACTATTGTGATGGCCAAAAGTTAGTGATCGGTCCTTATGTTTAATAAACGTGATCGCGACATCCGTAGACTGTGGAGTTTGCATGACCTCCCCGTTCCATTATGGGGTTTCCCTGGAGTTCTATGGTGTTCCCCCCCCCCCCCCCCCCCCCCACAGTCCAAAAATATGCGAAGCTTAGTCAGAATTGCTGAATGGTGCGTGAGTGCCCCTGTCCTGGGTTATCCCTTGCCTCGCACCTGTAGCCTTAGTGGACAGGCTCAAAACTCCTTACATAATACAGACAGGTATTGAAAATGCATGGTTGGGTAACCTGCTATTTCTTAGAAATGCGCCGACGTGCTGTGCATCATGTCTCTGGAAGGGCTGCATTATTGCAGCAGGAAGCACTTTGATGATTAAGCATATCACCACTACTGCCAACTTTGATATCTGCCTGAAATTTACTCAAGTAATTCTCTCCCTGTTTACTGCACCGCCTGATGATTGTAATCCTAACAGAGGGAGCTCACGACGGTTAATCTGAAACTGATTATAGCTCTCCGGTTGATGTCGAAGCGGCCTCCCTGTGTGGTCGTAATGGCATGGAGGTAGTACCCGTTATCATAAACGGAGGTGTTTCCCAGGCTGATTCCGTGCTGCAGTGTGAGCTGAGGCTTCATGCTGAGCCTTCCTCCATGCCCACACCACACAGATGCTATCTTTAGCTTCTCATTTTGACCGCCTGCTGTCAGTGTGATGGCTCTGATCACTCCCCAAAACCCGCCTCTCACACAGGGGCGCCGCCTTAAGCATCACTGCAAACAAGTAGCCCCGCCTCCGGCAGCCTTCAGTGATGAACAAGCATGGTTTTGGCAGACTTATATGGGGACCCAAGCTCAATACTGCACCCTATGTGCTGAAAATTAGTTAACACGCCGAGTGTCATTTTTGGGAGTTGATAATGATCAAACTGAGGAACAGAGGAGACGATGCGTACACTTTTATCCTGAGTGACGTGGAGTTGAAAAAGCAGGGTCAGCTACTCCCTGTAGCGACTGGTTTTAAAGGTTTTAATGGTGAGATCACACTGCTGGCCATGGGATTTGAACCAGCGACCTCCTGACCACAGGCACTGCATTGTGTCCTGCTGAGCCACACACTGCCCCCAAGTTTTGCTTGGGTCTTGAGCTCTCTGCCAAAGCGAGACGTGTCCCTGTTACTGTCATCTCACAACACCCTGGCTGCCCTCCTCAACAAGCACGCCTCTGCTTTTGTCTCCAGTCTTATTGCCCCCCCCACCCATCCCCTCACCAGCCCCCCCAAACCTGCTCACCCCGGCTCTCCATCTCAGGTCATATCACACGCCTGTGTATACAGATCAACTCTCCACATGAGCACCAGTTAATCTCACCGGGCCGTTTACGCAGCACCAAATCGAATCACATACTGTAAACGTGGGTCTCTCTCCGAGGGAAATGGCTTCATTTCGTGCCTTTTCCTGCTGGCCCTTGCTTTGATGTCAGTTTGCTGTTGATTTTCTCAGCCCCTCCCATGGCTCTGCCGGTCTCCTGTGAAGATTCCCAGCTTGCCGCCATTTTGGAAATCAAAGACATAAAACGAGCCTGGGGCTCGGCCATGATTCTGACGCGTTTCATTTTTCTGCAAACACATGCATGGTGTGTAAATATGATTTTGGTTAGTTATATATTATGTTTGTGCCTTGTCTGTTTAATTACAAATGTATCATAAATATAAAAAATTAGAATCGTGTAAATCACGCTCCACTACTCACAATCAACAATTAAATGATTGGATGAGTAGACATATTACTGAATCTCGTTCGTTGTGCTAATAAAACTGTTCATTGAAAACAAAACACACGACCCAAAAAACACAATGCTAAAAACGTAAAAATACACGTACTATTGCAGGGCCAAAGTGAGTTCTCCTTAACGTACACTACAGATGCTACACCAAAAGTAATGACACAATTACTTGTGTTGAAAACCATATCTTAAACTGAAAGGCAATTCTTGCAGTATAAATACATGTGTGTTTATAGGGACACAGGCTAATACATCAGAAGATGTAGGAGGTATAGATGAGGAGAGAGAGAGATTCATGTACTTTATCTTCAATTTTTCTATTTTCCCATGTACTCTATAGTTGCAATACAAACACATTTGATTCCTGACTACATCATTCTTAAATATGTACACATTCAGTAAGGGACTATTAGAAGACTTGCCATGCTAACCATCCAGCCATGCTAAGGAATGTTAACATGCTAGTATTAGTCAATAAGGTTGTTCATATGACACCGATGGGTGGCACAGGAAATCCTATTATGACGCAGGCATGTTATGTGACACGGAATCTAATTAGAGATGCAGTAAACTGTCACAATGTCTGCTATGACCTCTCAGACCGATGTACTCTTATTATTATTGTTATAATTATAATAATAATAGTAATTAGAGTACATTAGTCTGAGAGATCATAGCAGGTATTTTGACAGCTTACTGCATCTCTAATTAGATTCCATGTGTCATTGTGATACTGTTTACTGCATCTCTAATAATAATAATAATAATAATAATAATAATAACATTTAATTGATCCCCATGGGGAAATTCTCTTTTCACCTACCCCACCTTGCTCTCCATCACACACATGTATATGAGAACAAGCTTGGCAGTGAAGGGCAGCCACCTGCAATGATGCCCATGGAGCTGGGGGGTTAAGGGCCTTGCTCAAGGGCCCTTGGACATGTGACTTTTCTGCTGAGGCTGGGGCTAGAATTAATGACCTTATGATCACAGACAAAGAGGCTTAGCCCACTGAGCCAAACCCCCCCCCCCTAACATGCTGCTCCCAGTGTAATAGTGTAAGAGAGCATTATTTCAGAAAGTATGTTTTTTTTTGGACTGGGACATTTCAATTATCTGCTAGAGGTATAGCAATTGTTGTATACTCATTGACATTTCACATTCTTCATTTCTAAATCCAGTAGAGGGATTACATTCACTGGGAAATACGTTATTGGCATGCCTGTTACTCGTGTGCTACCTTTCACTATTGGACTCTACAACAAGTCACCCTGTGTCAGGAGTGTGCGAGCTGCTGTCAGGATGGAAATTAACTGCTTTCAGCACATTTCACTGAACATTCATTCACTCTTTGCACAATCCACTGGATAGAACAATTAGTGAAATACGGCCAGTACACTTAAGGCCTATGTACAGTAATGCTGCTTATTTCTGATATATTACCACGGAATTCTGTACAATACTTGCTGACATTTTCACTCTTAGTATATCAGTGCTAGAACTATTGCTAAACTCTGTGGCTGAGAACATGCGCTCAGTTTAGATGAGCTTATCAGCATTAATCATTGTAGATTGCTAATTATGTAAACCTAAATTCAGTCAACACAATGGAAAATTACATTTCTGAAGCTCTTATTATAAACTAGCATTTTATGTTTTAAATGTTATGATTGGAAAACACAGCAACATCATGCCTGAGCTTTTGTATTTAGCAAAACATACGTATAGTAGGCAGATTACCTGCCGTAATATACTATAGCAACAGGGAATACATTAGACGTCTTTAACAGTAATACTTTAACTATATTAACAAGCAAATACTTATGTATATTTGCGTGAATGAAAAGGCCAGTTAGGTACTTCAGCTTTTACTAGAGTACATTTTTGGCTGTATATTTGTATGAGTGCTTCATCCAGCACTGGGCGTGGTGCTGTTGTAAATTTTCCTAAAGCATCTATCTATCTATCTATCTATCTATCTATCTATCTATCTATCTATCTATCTATCTGTCTGTCTATCTGTCTGTCTATCTGTCTGTCTGTCTGTCTGTCTGTCTGTCTGTCTGTCTGTCTGTCTGTCTGTCTGTCTGTCTGTGTGTGTGTGTGTGTGTGTGTGTGTGTCCGCCCGCCTGCCTGCCTGATCTTATGGGCATTGTCCACCATTGTCATCTATGCTGTGGATGGAAACACAGCGATACAACACAGACTGATAAGATCTAGAAGTGTCATGATGAAATGCTGTGATGTTACCAAGACGCTAAGACCACATGGGAATGAACAGAAGCACAAAGGGTGACTCATGCTTTTCCTTTAGGCTGATTTGCGTATTTATATCCCGAGTTACATGTGCAGTTTTGCATGTTTATTGTGATCATGTTGACTAAGCGTTTTGGAGTAAGCAATGTTACGTCTGATATGCATGTCTACATTTTATAATTTTTTTTTTGCTGTTTTTGCAGTTTCCTACTAACATAATAAATCAATTATACATTATCCAAAACATGCCCATTTTACGTAACTTTTGATTTGAATTGTTAATTGTATGCATGACAGCAGTTTTATATAATGAGCCAAAACATTTGTAGAAACAGTAAACTTGCAGATAGATGTGGTCTGAATCCAAGTGTGTTACTAAGAAAGACTCAGTGCGTCTGCATATGCACACTGTCCTGGAGTGTGTCATCCATGTGGGCTTGCCTGCAAGTGTGTACAAATATGTGTTTACACATGTGCATGTCATTTCTGTGTGCATGTGTGTGTATATCAGTGTCTGTGTGTATATGTATGTCAGTGTGCCTGCGTCTGTGCTGCGAATGCGCCAGAAGACCAAAGAGGAACAGAGGGGAACACCTGCATGCCCCCCCCCCCAATCTGGCCTTGGGGACATTAGCAGTGAAGGTTATTATGAGGGGACATGCACAAACCTGGCGAATCTGCCGAAGTACATGGGGGGCGTGACAGCAGACGGTCACTGCCCACTGCAAGATCACTGCCATCCGCATGTATATCAATGAAAGTGAAAAACATTTCTATAAAAATCCTAATTCCTTTCTGCCCTGATTTCTCTGCAAGAGACCCCCGAGCACTCATCACTTTCCACGTCCCACAACACGGAGACAATGAGCCCGAATAATGATGAAGTATCAGGCATGACCGGGATCCTAGCTCCCCGGGTGCAGTGTCTGCTCTTCCTAATGTAATGATTTAGCTTTAGCACTCATAGTTAGCGTCTCCCCGGGGAGTGTGTGGCTGCAGCCTTCTTGCGGTGCCGAATAATAAAGGGGTTAATTGTGGGGGCCTTCACCTCCGGGTGACAGGGGGCAGCTCTTTCTGTACAGCGCAGCTCCCGGGGATCAGACCAGCCCCCGCCCAAATGCGACAAAATTGACATTTATCTTTCTGATTAGCCTGCGCTATCACAGGCCGCAGATGTGCATGGCCACGTCCCAGCGCAGCCGTCGCGCGTCCCTCTCATTTCGTATGATTTTTTTAACGTGGAATTGCATGGCGATGAGTGCAGAAGTGATATTTGCCCAGGGGTAAGTAAACGGCAGGGGATTTGGAACGTGTGAGTGCGTGTGTGTTTGCATGCGTGCGTGTGTGTGTGCAGGCGCGCGTGTGTGTGCATGCATGCGCGCGTGTGTCAGGGAAGGCTTGCTTCCGCTGGGACGCCGCAACAAGAAGGAACCGGGGGATCCTTGGGAATTTATTAAAAAAAGGCAGAAATAGCATTTGGGTGGGAGGAGAGCTACAGAAAGCCTAGAAGATTCCTTACAGTTCCTGCCAACGGGGTCACGTCCACCACACAAGTGAACGTTTCCAAAACGGCGTGGCAACCACATGCACAGAAACTACATAAAACGAGATTTAGTAATATTATCCACTACAAACGAACACTTCCTACAAATGCCCTCTATCCAGTGCATAATCATAACACTGTGTTTTGATATACTTTTGCAAACTAATCTGTATAATATGAAATGCTGCTTTTCAACTTTTTCTTTTCTACCACTGCCAGAAGAAGCAGAAAAATGCAGGAAGATATGTTTTTTTTTCGATTCTGTGTTGCCTGGGTGAGCACAAGATCAGAAAAATACAACGATAAGACTTCTTTGACTCATACTTCTCAGCTGGACGTGAAAAATAGGTCTTGGGTCATGAGGGGGTCTTATCCCTACCCTGAGCATATCTCAGCATCTTCAAAGTAAATTGCTATTGCTAAGACTTCAAGTCCTTCTCCTGGCAACCATTGATCATGAATCACGAGTCCACAATCTCAATTATTTCAGTTCTGATTCATGGATGGACCTTTTCTGATATTATTTTTATCCTTCTTATATATCCAGTTTTAAGAGAAATCATTCATATCGCAAAGATACTTTACTGAATTAAAATGGGATATCCAGTTTTCCTTCTGATAAGTAAAAAAAAATATATGTTGCTTTGGACAATAAACTTTTATGGGTTGCTACCCTGTGGAATTTTGGGTTTTCTAAAGAAATCATGGCAAAATCTTCAAATTCCCATATTGGATAAAACTGTTTACTGATTAATTAACTGGCTTAATGCACACTTTTTAAAAATAAAAAACAAATAAAAAAAGGCTATAATCCACTCGATTGAGAAAGTGTTGAGATTACAACATTATGAATGTGGTTGGAAAACCAATAAAGTTCAGCTTGGTTACCGCAGATGGAAACATGCAGCCACACATGGCAGCAGTGGAATGTTTTTATGGATACTGGCCCTTGTTTTCCCTGTATTACCTTGAATATTAGGAAAACACTCTTCTCTGGCCCTTAAATTCAAGGGACTCCTTCAATTTAATCCTGCCATTGTATCCTATGTCACTCAGCCGTGAAAGCGGAAGATCAAGTGCTCGTCGGGAGACATTGATTTCACATATAATCTCCTCTGTCCCTGTCTAATGAAGGGATGGTCCATTTCTGCGGGAGTTGCGGCAGAGGTGACCTTGAGGAGTACGTCAGCATAAGCAGGTCCACTAGTTCAATGTCAAATCCAAAGACGCTGCCTCCCCATCTGCCGAGACAAAGCGATAAAACACAGACTCAGATCTGCTCCACATAACATTCAGAACGTTATAAGTGTACACAGGCTCTCCTGAAAGTGGAGATCTTGACATTTAGCAATATGTGGTTTTCAAAGTCATGGTCAGGTTTGTGGTTGGACGTAGTAGAGTGCCGGAATCACATTTAATAGCCCTATAAAGAAATTTCACCTTGAATTACAGAAATGGCTTGTTATGAAAGCTCTGAGAGGTACTGCATGTTTTGTTTCTTTCCCAGAAACACATTCAGCTTTAACTGTCAATGGCAACTACTGAACTGAGGTGCAGGAAGAGCTGAAAAGAGCAGAGTCGCATAGTGGGAGACCACTGACGTACTCTGACACTACATATATAAATTTAATGAATGAAATGTCAAAGAAGTAGTCAGTGACTATTGGTAGGGCTGTATTACTGTGGTCAAATGGGCTGCAGACTCAGATATTAATGAGCTCAGTAAATACTCCTTTTTCTTCTGAAGGTTATTAAGCACAGAGAGCAGCTGCCGCCGCGACCCCTTCGCTGCCTCTTCCATTTCCTCTAATGGAGAGCGACACTTAATGTGCCGTCATAAATCGGCCGGCTTATTTTAGCCTGTCTATTTAGGAAACGCAGGCTGAAAGCAGAACTTGTGAGGTGATCGATATATACATATATATGAATGGCCTTTTGCCCAAACGGGTCTCAGACAGTATTTTTTCCGATGAAGCTGTTACAGGTCACAGTGACACAGGCGGCTCCATTAGTCTCCGCTCAAAAATATAACTGAAAATGTAGCTGAAGTATGTAAACGAGAAGAACCTCAGTCTCTCTCAACAGTATGTATAATGCTAGAAGTTCAGCTTATAATTGATTTCTTTGACTGTTTTCTGTTAATTTTGCTATGTATTTCGCAATCAGTTTAAAATTGCTGGCATACAATTCATTCCATAACTAGGCTTTGTTTCCTGCCAGCTAATGTAAACAAGCTCAGGTTACCCAGAATCCTACAGACATCTAACTGGGTAACTAACAGGTCCTTTCCTTGCTATTTTGATTCGTAAAAGACAAAATTAAATTAAATTGCTGAGTCAGTGTGACAACTTACAGTTTACAGTTGTGACAGATGCTGCATGCACAACTCAAATGTGTGTGTGCTGAAATACGTCTGCAGTGAAGGTGGCTGAGGCCAGGAGGGCGGCGTTTTTAATAAGGGAGATGCAGCTCTGTCTGTGAAGGGTTAATGAGTACTTTGCATATTTTAAATCTCCAAAAAGTATGTTCATCATTTACTAAATACAGCACAGAGGTTCGTGAGCAGGGATATTTATTTGGTATTGATCCGCAATCAGTTACCATTTGCAGGGAAGCTTGGATTTGAGGGAAAATTTAAGAAAGTTAAAATTGCCTTTCAAGTTGTAAATAGTTGAAAGGCACATAACGCAAGGGCTTTGTTAATTTGCTCATTTAGAGACAGCCAAGTGCTTATACTGCTTCATGAACTGGAAGGTTTGCTGAACATGGTTTTATTGCTGTAAGACTGGACAGACATAAAGCATCCGGACCTATGCACCCACTCACCCTCTGAAGGTGTCTGCCTGATGATCCTAGAGTCCTTCAGGATGAACTATTTAGGAAACAGGTAACTGCCAAGACTTGGGGTTGCTGATGAGTTTGGATGTATCTAACAAGGTGAAGGACTCAAGAATGGATGTTTGGTGAATGATTGGGAATGAGAAAGAGGGCGATGAGATCAGTGTGACAACCAGACAGACAGATTACAAAACAGAAACATGGAATGGAGGCCACATCAGACAATGCTGGACTGAGGGTGTGCCTCACCTCGTGCCCTGTGATGGTCTAGCATCCCGTCCAGGGTGTCCCCCGCCTCGTGCCCTGTAATGGACTGGCAATCCGTCCAGGGTGTACCCCACCTCGTGCCCTGTAATGGACTGACATCCCATGCAGGGTGTACCCCACCTCGTGCCCTGTGATAGACTGACATCCCATGCAGGGTGTACCCCGCCTCGTGCCCTGTGATGGTCTGGCATCCCGCCCATGGTGTACCACGACTTGTGCTCTGTGGTGTACTGGCATCCCGTCCATGGTGTACCCCACCTTGTTGATGGTTACCTGGAGCCTATCCCATGCAGTGTAGGACACAAGGCAGGGTACACCCTGGCCAGATTCCAGCCCATCAGCCCAATACTGACAATCACAGCACCCTTGACTAAACAGACTTTTTAAATGTGCCTGTGATCAGAAGGTTGCTGGATCAATTCCCTCGGTCAGCAGAAGGATGACACTGTTGGGTACTTGAGCAAGGCCCTTACCCTTATTTCCTGCAGGGACGCCGGGCAACCCTGTGCCCTGACCTTTATTTCACCGGTGTCTTTGTTGCATGGAGAACAAACTCTCTAAATGTTCTAACCCAAATGGTGAACATATAACTCAAGTGACAATCCCAAGATTTTAACATCTCAGCTATCGACCCCTTAAAATTGAATAGATGGAATCATAGTGTCTGGTGTTCTTTGATGATATTAAAATGATATAAAATGGCACAAAAAGATGATGGAAATGATCACTTCAAATGTCTCTTGGTTTCCAGAAATGACATGAGGTTTGAGTAATAGGTATCTTGCACTCAGATCTAACTTTGATTTCAGGTTATACATTTTTGCCTGACAGAGTGACTATCGTTCATTCAGATAACTACACATCAAATGGTGTTTTTTTTTTGTCTGGCAGCAGAATAAAAATCTGTGAAACAAAGAGGGAATGAATTCCTGCACATTTATTATTATTAATAATAATAATAATAATAATAATAATAATATTAAGTCTGCATTAATATGGTCCTGCACTAGACCGTTGTCAAATTGTACATGGCTGTTTTGCTTCTCAATGTGGAAAACACCAAAAATCAAATTTTATCAAGTAAAACGTAAATTGTGTGGAAACATTAAATGTTATGTTTTATCAGCATATTCCTGGAAGGTGAAGCAAACCTGTTATTGACGCCTTCAATGCGACAGAATTTGAAAAATTATACGTGAAATATGTTGCGTCCTGCTGGTCGCGTCCGCCTGACCCCCCTGTCTCCTCCCTAACGTGGCCCTGATGAATCACGCCTGTTGCTTGTTACCCCTCGTTAGTCTTGTGTATTTAAGTACCTGTGTGTCCCGTCATCCCCAGTCCGGTCATTGATGATACTCCTTCCGTCTGCCCGTGTCCTTCCCTGTACCAGCCTTCTCGTTTTGACCCCTCGCGGTCTCGTTTGTTTCCCTACTCCCATTCAGTTAATAAAACCCCGCCTTTGTCCCGCATGCCATGAGAAATACAAAAAATTTTAATTGTGCATGTCAACCTAACCGCGACTTCCGAAATACATTATCCAGGGGAGAATGGTAACCTTCAACATCGATATTTACTGCACGACAGGCTGAAATTCTCTTCCAGTGGACTCTCACTGCGAGGAGCGCTTGTCATTTATTTGCCAAATGACATGGACATCAAAGTGAAACACTGGACCGTGAAAAATTAAAGTGCACTTCTAGATTAATTAAAATTATATTCCATTTTTATGTAAATTTGAGATAGGTTATACGTTGTAATAACTAATGAGAATGTTACATATTAATGAAACTCATCTCTTTTTCCCAGTGTGCCCCATATGTTACACATAAAATAAAGAACAGTATTGGCCGGGCTAATTAATTCATGCAGATGTTTAAGGAACAGACCTTGAAAAGGTTGAATTATATTTTGTATGTTGGATGTCCACAAACTAGTTGCTGCGCTGTATATTACCAGTGATTCGGGTGGATTAAAAAAAAATACGGCAAGAGGGAAAAATTAGATTTCCTGACCCCCAAGGCAAAAAACACCACTGAGTATAACTCAACGTAGTAAGACTTTAACATTAGATAGAAGCTCCTCGTTTTATGTTTGATTCGACACTATAGTTTATTGCTTTCATTTTTTTATAGGAAACCATGTAAGTTCCTGTAATATCTAAGCTAATTCACTTACAGTACCATGTATTTATTTTCATTGTAGAACTTACACAACACACCTGATTCTATTTTCTGTGCTTGAAAATGACAAGAATTGATGAAACCTTATGAAGAAATGGAATGTGCTCTTTTATTTTTAAAAGAAATTGTGGATCACTACAGCAAATAATCATTATATAAGGGCTGATATAGAATGTTAGTGGTTCAGCAGTGAAATACCATTAAATCCAATCTATTCTCTCAGGCTTGGGTATACGGCAGTGCTATCAGAGTGCAATCCCATCGATCCAAATCATCTGACCAATCTGTTCATTTGGTGCCAGGGGACAGTGTGCAGGGTGCGGTCGTGACTGATTATTCCGTCAGAATCTAGCTACATATTGTGCTAATCCTTAAGATGGATGAGGTTTAGCCTTTTGACGCTGTGAAGAATTGGCTTCCAGGTCATTTCCATTTGAAGGGACACTGCGACTCGCTTCGAGGAGAAACAGAAGAGAAAGAAAAACAATTATCACCAAAGACTGCATACTCCTCTAGCCAAAAATGGCCCTTCTTAATATATCCCTCACATGGCAGAAGAGATTGTGAGCTCAGGGATTAGCGTGTTGGAGTGTCACTGCTGCCCACAGAGGGAGCCGTAGTAGGAAAACGAGCTTTCAAGAGCCCAGGAATCGTGAGAGATGTGAGAGATCCATGCAGGCTCATGTGTCTTAAGAAATATCCTGATTTGTCCCGGATGAACTAGAAAAATATGCCCTCAGTACCGTAAGGACAGTTCAGAGTTACGGTTGCTGATTTGGCCATTTTTAATTAACTACTTTTGGTGACATTGTGACCAGGGGGCTTATAATTGCAGCCCCTTGCAAAACTACTTAGGCCCATGAACAGGCATAGAGGAAAACCACTTTAAGTAGCCATTCATTTTTGTTATATACACTATCACACACACACACAGGTTTCTAATTATATCTTTGTGGCAGGGTTGGGCAATATATCGGGTTTTTACGATATATCGATATATTTTCATACAAGATATATGATGAGACAATATCGTTTATATTGATAAAGTTTTTTGCTTTAAAATTATATAAATAGCACCGCCACTTCACCTATTTCTCCTCATCCTGTCTGTCTCTTACATAACTGCGCCCTGCCCTGTCCCTCTCCGAACACAACCCATCCCTCCCACTCACTCACAAGTCCTGCATGCAGCAACAACATGGAGACAGGCACTGACACAAGGCAAGCTAGCAAAGAGGAGCTGTGGGTTCTGTTTCACGAAGCAGAATTTCTTGTTTAGCCCCATAACTTGTCAGATTTAAGGTAGTCTGAGCTACATTTAAGTGGATGATTATATAGTCCATTTATCCCAGATTACCATAAATCCAACAAGTTATCTGGCTAAGCAAGAAATCCTGCTTATTGAAATACCCCCTGTTTGGTAAAATAATATATGCTGGTGTTCTACCATTTCATCCTAACCTATGGAAATGTCCTACCTTCGGGTAATACCCATGCGCACAATGAAATCAAGCCCCTTTTCTCGTGCTTGAAGAACTGCCCATGTGTCTATCCTACCTATCATCCATCCATCCATCCTTTTTCCAAACCACTTATCCTACTGGGTCGCGGGGGTCCGAAGCCTATCCCGGAAGCAATGGACACGAGGCAGGGAACAACCCAGGACGGGGGGCCAGCCCTATAATACATTTGAAATATTTTATTAAATACATTGATCACACTTTACTGTCAGCATCACGCTGATTTACTGTCGAAATACCTGACATGTTTTAACACTTAATCTTATAAGGTATTTCAGACTCGCAATGCCTGCTTACATTACATTAGTTTGTGTTTTTTAGACAAGTTACGCATTTATTTTTTGGATTATCCGTTTTCAGTTTCAGCCCATAAAAATGACAATAACATTTTCGGTAAGGTAGCAACGATCGATAGATATATCTGTCGAAACGCAGTAACGTAGGACAAATCGACATTTTTGAGCCATTTTTTCATGTATATATACAGCTGTCTATAAATAAAAGTGCCCATGTGACATTGAGGACATTTGGCTCTGACTTGGAACTGTCTGTTTGTTATTGCTTTATGGGAAAACAATATTGAGATATATATCGTATATCGCGGTTCAGCTAAAAATATCGAGATATAATTTACGGTCCATATCGCCCAGCCCTACTTTGTGGGGACTCTCCATTCATTTCTATGGGGAAAACTCTAATCCCAACATGACAACCTTAACCCCCACTCAGCCGTAACCTTATGGCATAAGTAACCAAACCATATACAAGACTTTTTCCATTTTTTGTTTTTTGATTACGTTCACAAATATTCATGGGGACCTGAAAAATGTTATATACAATATCAAAATAACAGGTTTTCTTATCACATTGTGACGTACATTAGATCCCCACACACACAAAGCACAAAATCAAAAGAGAGTTAATATAAACCCAATGTGTTTCAGCCACAGAGACAAAAGAATTTTTCAAAGATTAAAAATCCGGGGTTATAAAATACCTTTGAACAAAGTGCTTAATTATTAATGGATGTGAAATCCATTGTACTGTCTAGATATTGCCCTGACTGGCATTTCCTTGGAAATTGAACAGTCAAGCAAAGAGGTAAGTGTGAGACCAGCACCAGCTTTAAAAGAATCATAGTGCCTGAGACACATTACTCAACAGTACTTCATAAAAGGGGCCTGTATGACAGAGCAAGAAGCGATGCTAAAAGCAAAGCATTTCACAGTCTGCGCAGAGTTTGCAGTAATCGGTCTTGTGGTCAGGTGGCAGCAGGTCAGAACCTTTTGGACAGAATAGCAAAACACAGCTCCTCATGTCGACAGTCACACATGGTGTCAGCGATATGAAGCTGTAGAGAACCTCCACCTTAACAGGGAGGAGAAGGAGTAGGAGCTGATGCAAAACAGGGCAGATAAAACATTAAGAAAGTAAAAGCAAAGAGAGAGAAACCCTCCTTCCGGCTGCTGAAGACAAACAGACCGAGGTTAAAAATTTACACCTCAATTGACAATGATTTATGTATTAAATTCACAGGAGACTGGTCCATGGGTGATCCACAGGCAGCGTTAGAGAGCTTGACTAAATCTCCTAAGAATACCAGGGTGAAAAATGAATCATTATTAAACTTGATAAAATAGGACAACAAAAGAGAGACCAGAATACATTCTGAGACACTGGATATTACTATTTAAACATTTCTCCTGCATATAACTGGGTGTAATTTTACAGACAAGTGACTCTGATGCTTGTTTCCTTACTTCAGGCTTCACAATTTTAGTGCTATCTGGTGAGCAGTATGGCAATGGAAAAAATACAAACATATTCTATTAATATTAATCTGAGCTCGATTCACTTAAATTCAAGTATCTATTGGAAAACATAAGCAAAAGAGCAGGGAAGTAACTAGATGATAAACCATTTGTTTGTTTGTTTGTTTTTAATTGTTAGTTTCTGGTTCAAACTTAACTTTCTACGCATTTTGGGACCCTTAAGAAATGACATCATATTGATCTTCAGTCACATATCATGGGCTTTCAGTAACACCAAACAGAAAACCCTCCAGATCAATCTGCCACCCTGTGAAAGGTACAGCCAGGTAACCGCGACGCTGCCTAGTGCTCAGTGCCTTTGATCCTCCTATGCCTCAGTCGTGACCAATCACATCAGAGCATGCTTGATTGTGCGATGCAGCTTTGAGCGGTTGGGTCATGGTGAGGCCACTCTCGGTTGTGTTTTTTTTTGGACATAATGCTTATGAAGCAGAGGTATGTCCTGATATAAATTATTCACATGGACATCAGACCCAATCTCACCACAACTCTCTCACACCCAGGTCTAAAGGTGCTCTTGCCAGGCTCTGAAGCTTGCAGCCAACGGCTTGTGCTTACAGGGTGTGAGCGTGGTTTTGTGAGCACAAGCTTGATTCTTGAAGATATTCTGGAATTGCTGTCCAGTTTTGGGATCGGAGCATCCCTGAGTTATTTGGGCAGTGGCTTTGTAGACTGGGACTTAACAGCTTCTTATCCATTGGCTGGCAGAGTGATGTCACCATTGGGCCCCTGGGCAAGGCCCTTAACTCCCAGTTACTCTATGGACTGGCTGGCCCGGCTCTCCGATCTTCACTTGTATGTCACTTTGGACAAATGCAACTGCTAAATAAATGCATGTAAATGCATTCAGTATGACAATGAAGTCAAGGACGTCCCGTTGAAATACCCTATTCAGCTTTCTGGTGAAACAATAGTGTTGACTGACACTATTGGGGAGAAACATGGTTTAGCATGTTTGGAAATGCAGTAAACCACTCTGACTGATTCAGTTTCTGTGTTTCTGCTTCGGGTTACTTCATCCCAACATCTGTTCATGTATTTTATCATTTCAATAGTCATGATAAACACCTGGATTTATGATGAACATAAAAAGTCTTATCAGTCCACCCCAAGGCAACAAAACAAGGCTTTTAATAAATAATGGAGAGTCCCCTGATTTGCGCACAGAGCCCTCACCTTTGACTGCAGTGTGACCAGCCTGGGTCTGAGGAGAATAAGAAGTACCAACACAGACCTCCGCCCCGGCACGCTTAAGTATTCTGCCACGTGAAAGGCATAGGGTTCCCTGGAGACCGACCGTATGAACTTTACATCAGAGCGCTCCCCAGTGTGCCCTTCAGCAGTTCGTGGGGGCGAGGGTGGGGGGAGGAATCGGCTCTGTCATTACCGAGAGCACCATGCAGGTCCCAGGGTTCCATAGTTACCTTACAGCTTTTATTTGCATGGCGATGCCCTTTTGCCAATGTGACAAAGCATTATTTATGGTTATTATTACTACCATCATCATCATTCAGATGCTTAGATGCTAACCATATCTAAGCATGGTGTTGTGACCCTTTTCCAGGAATGTACCTTCATATTCTAAATGAAGAAATTTGGGCCAAGTAACATGATCTCATGTTCGTTCATCATTAACGAATCGTAACGTCTTATCTTAAGCAGATACTGAATTTGTTACAAAATCTGTCAATTCTGTAAACGTTTGTCAGCTACTGAAGGAACAACTGAAAGAACAAATAATGAATAACAAATGAAAAACTGATCTCATGTTTGTTCGTCATTAATAAATCATGACGCATCTTTTATCTCAAGTAGCTACTCAAATTATTCGTGATTTGTTCTTCAGTCATAACTGAGTCATTACTAAGTATTTGTGCCCTTTAAGGTTAAGTGTTATCGCCAAAAATGTAAAAAGTACGTAAAACTGCATCCATTCACCCTTAAAGAGACTTTGTTTTTGGAGAGAGCAAAAGAAAACATGATTTGGCCCATAGCATTAGCATCTGACAACCATGTAACAGCTGCCAGAAAAGAGGCTGCTTTAGTGATCTGTCCGCCACATTCTTATAAAAATGTTTCATATGAGCTGCTAGTTGAATTTTTTTCCCAGTAATATGTGGGAACACAGTACTCAATGTAGCTGAAACTTTATTAGCGGCAGATAAACACTGAAACATTTGATTGGTCTGTACAGGAGAAGGAGGGTCGGAACCCAGCCTGTCCCACACATTCACGTTATCGGTGTGTTGTGAGTAATACCACACACAGGCAGTGGGGTGGCATAAAGGCCACGGAGATTTGGCTGGGTTTCAAACGAGGCCAGAAATAGTCTCAGCTGCATGTCTGCATCTTTTATTTTTACCAAAAGAAAAATAGATTAAGTGAAAGACAAATTCAGATAACTTTCAGCAACTCGCCTCATCTGGATGTCATATCAGTCTATTGGAAACATTTGTAATGTGTGGTGAGAACTTCAAATGTATTGTAGCTCTGTTTGCAAGAAGGGTATATCTACAGTATTTGCTAACATTTATCTTTTCTCCATAGAACCAGATTTGTATTGTAGCCAAATGTTATGGGAAATGGAGCTGGTCAGGCCTGATGGTGTATTCTTGCTATCAGACAGCAAGGCCATGTACAGTTGAGTTTATACTGAGTTTAACTTTCGAAGGTACAAGCTCCATGCATTTTTGATGTGCTGGATAATTTCTTCATTTGCGTCTCTGCTTAGCATAATCAGACAAATTCCATTTGTAGTTTTTGAGTTGCTGGAATGCTCTGTAGTTCAGGGAATACGGTGCTATTAGAATTGTAATTAATAATTGATGCTCTTTTTAGGCTACGGGAGGAGTTGGCGAATAATTTAACTGGAAGCTGGAGCTCCCTGGAGAACAAACAGATGTTTACAATGGGGTGACATCAAAGAGGTATCGCAATAGCGGCAGAGAGAGGCTGGCCTGCTGTCAGGGATGTCTTTTCAGGTTTGCTGCGTGACGGTACTGAATTTATTAATGAGACAGGATGGGCTAATTAAAGATGGTGCAGAGCACAGGAACCTCTCAATAGAAAAGGTATTTGGCTTCCTGCCTGTGTTTTGTTGAAGCCAGCTGGACAATAGAATTAAGTCCTTTTTTTAAATCAATAACATTAAGCAGTGGCATCCTGTACCCAAGGAAACCATTGAGGAATGAGATTAAAGTACTAGCGTCCTGCATTCCAGAGGAGATAGTGAATTAATGAAATAATCGTCAGCTTATTTTAAGCGAGAAACACAAATGACAATATAAAGAGAGGAATTTAAATGGAAAGTAGTTATAATTATTTTCTACTACTGAAGTACTACTTCCATTACTGAACTATTTCCTCTGCTGCAGCATTTCATACTTGAGATGGATAAATCTGCAATGTGACGATATGAAGCACAGTGACCATGTATCTCCACAGTTGGGGGTTCGAATCCCACCTGTGTGTGTGTGTACATTTTTCATGATCTCCCCCAGTGCAGAGATATGTAGGTAAGACATCTCCAAAGTGCCCATGCTGAGTGTGTGGGTGCATGTCCCCACCCCCCTCACCCCCCAGGGTGTGTCCCAGCCTTGTGCCCCTTTGCTGCCTGGGACAGTCTTCTGACCCCCCAATGTGACCCTGACCAGGAAAACCTGTTGGAAATTTTCACATATTTTCCTCTATTAGTTTTTCCAAAGCTAAACAGAATTTAATAGCATCAAATAGTATTACTGTCTGCCCATTTTCACAATTGACATTTCACAGAAAGATCGTTTAATTTTTTTGCCCATCATACATTTTCCTGACATTCAATGATGGATATTTCTTTTATGTTAATGCTTAATGTTTTCTCATGTTGGTAAGCTGGAAATTCTGAGTCATGCAAAAATATTCTGGAGACGGTCAGATCCTTTATTAAATGAGTCGAGCGTGGACAATTCTCATGCACATTCCGGAAAACCTTCCGAATAAATGGATTAAGAAAAAAATGTGCGTCTTAAAATGGCATTGTCAAAGTCTGGGCTGTAGTCCAATGAAAATGTGGCAAGACGTGAAACCGGCTGTTGCAAGACAGCTCAAAATCTGGACATTGGCAAGAAGAAACAACATCTTTTAAAATGTGAGAGACACATTTATAAGCAGGAAATTACTTCACTTACTTTTGCACAGAAATTTTCATTTAATGTTACATAAAAATATTTCTGTTATTCACATAGTCTGCTTAATCGAATTTATTTATTTATTTGACAGGGACAGTGCTCAATGATCAACAGAACAAAAGACGTTAAATGAGCCAGCCTATTAACAATTAGCTCTATAGGTCATTTTCATCTGTTGTCCCTGCCCAGTTATCCAGTTATAACAATAATAATAATAACAACAACAACAATAATAATAATAATAATGTTTTTTACTAGTTCTAGTTGTGACTCCTCTGAATCTACACCTGTTCATTTATAGCACATTCCGCTTACATGCCAGTCTTTCCCCACCAGTTAGGTGGTCCATGTCTTAATTCATTTATAGTATAATTCATATAATTCATTAATTCATTTATATTATTTAGATTCTTATATGACCTTTTGTTCAAGATGGCTCCTGCAGCCTCCCTTTCCATCTTCGTCTATCGCCTCTGTTTCGATTTGGGGGTGATTTGCCTCAGGTGTATCAGGTTTAGATTTTCATCCATATACTTTTCTGTACAGTAGAGTGGTAATAAGGTCCATCAACGATCAAATGGAGCAAATAAAGTAATAAGATCAGAGTTAGCCTCTTCATAAGGGTTAGTGTCTTCTGAAGTCACCCTTCCCTTTGCTGACACTAAGTGGAATTGCTTCAGTTTTAGTGTGATTAGTCTCAAATCCAGATCAATTCCAGTTTGTCAGCAATAGAATATGTCTACAAAGTTTGAAAAAAACATCGCTTAAATAGTTTTTGAGTTATCGCGTTAATCAAGTATCTGAATCTGCCCGTTTCTTGGCTATTACCGTTTGACACTGTTTCGATTTTGGGCCTGCCTGTCTTAGAATTTGAACAGGGTGGATTTCTACTTTTGAGTTATTGCATTAACGAGGATTCCTCCATCCAGGGATCATGATTATAAGCATGATAGTGATGTAATATAACTTGTTTGTTAAAGTAGAATATATACCTACACACACACATTCAGTGGCCACACCTGTTTGTCAGTGCACACAGCTTGCTCTTCCAACCAGCCAATCACGTGTCTGCATCTGAATTCATACAGCATGCAGACAGGGTCAGGAGGTTCACTAAGCATTAGAACAGCTAAGATGCGAGACGCGAGTGATTTTTAGAGTGGTGTGACTGTTGGTGCCAGACGTGATGGTTGCAGCATGTCTGAGGCAGTAACCCTCCAGAGATTACGACATGCTACTGTGTACAGAGACTGCAGAGAACAGTGAGATAAAAACAGCCAATCAGCAGCAGTTTTGTTGCCAAAAACACCTTGTTAACGACTAGTCTTGGTCACAACATGGAAAAGCAACAGCTCAGTATGACTTGCCATCCTTGAGGGCCTCCTGCTCAGCCCCATGAAGAGATAGCAGTGATATGGAGAAAGGTATATGGATAGCATGCATTTATACAGTATTCAAGTGGGAATGACAGCTGGGCTCAGAGTACTGTCAGCCTTCTGCATAGCCTTCCTGCAGCGATTTTCAGGTTGAATGTTTTGCTCACAAGAATAACAGTGATACTATTACTCAGCTGGCTGCGGGATCTGAACTAGCAACCCTCCGAACACTCACTCCTAAACTGCAGATTACTTGATTTCTGTACAATGACAATAAAGGCATTCTTCTTAAAAAATGGCCACATAGTATGTATCTATTTTTGATAGTTTTCTAACTTTTAACTTTAACTCTTTAATTTTAAGATCTTTGTGCCAGAAAAACTGCTTTGTGAGTAAATATTTTACTGTTCTAAATTCATGCATTGAAATCCATACAAGAACGTCATTGAAAATAAAATAAACATGGATTAATATGATAATATTAAACAAACAAGGCAGCAGAATATCACTGAATTTCATTGACTTAAATTCGATTGCTTTTTCTTCATACAGATTCTCTATCCTTTGCTCTATTGCAATTCATCTTTGCATTGAAATGAAATGCATAATTCTCCATTGAATTTCAGGAGATATATATTTATATCTGTTTTGTTGATCATGCTGCTACCCAGTTCTTAATTTATGAGTGTATGGAATATATGTAAATATACGTAATACCTTATACAGTGACTCTCTGGCGTTTCTTCAAGGTCATTCAGATATGAATATGTGAAGTAACAGAAGACGCCCTTTCATTTCAAAATAAAGACGGATCATATGTATTAAAATGGAATCCCAGGTAGTTTCGAGACTTAAAAATATGTATATGTATATGTTAAAGGTGGCATGTTTTCTTTTTATGTTGTTTCAAAGCATCTTTAATCATGGAAGGATCAATATTTAATTGAACCAGGTGTTACTTACATTCACACATATTTTGCATGTATCCAAGTCCTCAGTAAACGTAATGAGCATGCCCAGTAAAAGATTATATCTCCACTGTGTAATAATGTCATGCTGGGAAGGAGGGATGATCCACAGTGCGCTGTTCTGACATTCAAGAGACTTCATTATGCACTGAAAACAAGCCACGCTAGAAATAAAAGGATCGCGAGGGGTCAAACACAGGTGGGTAAGTGATTAGAAATTTACAAGGGCTGGAATCAAACACTCAAAGAGGTACAGAGGAAACAATAACATGATACACTAATGGGGTTCCCAAACGTATATAACACTTATATTAACAATAATCCACAGAGAAGCGAGGTAAGGGGATGTACCTATATATACAGACAATAAGGGTAGACAAGGAACATGTGCAAGTCATTGCCAATGAACCTAACACTAGGAACTCTGAGTAATAGGGAACAAGTGAGGGTAATCAGGAACATGAGGGGGAGAAAATGTGATGGCCAGCAACATCTGCTGGGCAAACAGAAACACAATGGGCATGACAGGGACAAATCCTGACAATAAAATGTCTGCTATTTCCTTCATAAGCTTGATGTTCTCTTTGCATACCTATGCACACTTTATACAAAACAAATACAAGCATTGACCAAAATTATTATACATCGTTACGTAGTCTCTTTGCCAAAGTTTCCATACTCTCCTTGTGTCATACGAGTTGCCTCCAGGTTCTCCTATTTCCTCTCGCAGGCCACAGGAATGCAGTTAGGGTAACTGGTATCTCTAAATTGCCCATAGAGAGGCATGTGCGCACACATGTGTGTGTGTGTTATGTGATGAACTGGCATCCCGTCCAGGATGTCTCAGCCTTGTTCCCTATGCTGCCTGGGATAGGCTGCAGGCCCCTTATTACCCAGACCATGAAAAGTGGTTAGAAGATGGAAGGATGGATGAAGTTTCTTTGCCAACAAAACTGCTTCTCGCATGCTCTGGTTTCACACATGTACCAATTTGTACCTTTGCTTGTCACTGGGGCTGTACCCTCAAGGGTCTACCAGGTGTACCCTTAGCTGTAGGTATGTAATTGCACCTTTTAAGGTACAGAAATGGACTATGAGTAACATTTTTGTACCTTTGGAGGTGTATTAAAGTTGTTTGTACTTTTGGGGAGTCAATTTCTGTACCTTTAAAGGTAAAGAATTATAAGATACAGCCCCAGTGACAAGCAAAGGAACAAACTAGAACCAATTTTTGTCTGGGACTGAAGAGTGCAATTCACACTACTGACTTTCTCTGCACAGATTGGCTCTACGAAACGGCTCCTACTGTCCATCTCACTGATGAGGCCTCAAAAAGAAAAATCCATCTTTCACCAACATAATTCAGGGGGAAATGAGCTTCAGCGTTTTCTGACAAACGCTCAGTTCATGCATTACTCTTGATTTTAGACTTAAACAGCAACTGCCATGCAGAACTGAATCTCCTTTCGGGAAGAAACTCCTGCTGTAATCTTTAAATATGAGCAGTTGGGAAGTGAGACCGAACATGCCAGGTCAGTCCGGAGGCTTTAGCATTATTTTAAATAAACATGCTCATGCCTTAGTCCTTTCTCCATTCTTATTGGTATGGCTTAAGGAGACCACACTTAGATGTGAGTGCTGGGATACGTTAACTAGCGTGTGAGCCTCCTGGATGCTCATCATATTACCGTACCCCTTCTAAAGAACATTTTGGCCTCCACTTCTGGGATATGAAAATAAAAGCATGTATGAAAGAGGAGCATTGATAGGCCCGCAGCCACATGGGAATGGCATCCGTACACAGTTCCCAGGCTTTGCTAGCGCAACTGCAGACGAAGTTTATGTGCGCTTCTGCTGCCTTGCCTGCCTGTCAGTCTCGGTTATACGTCAGGATCATCGTCGGCTGCACTGTGTCCAAGCACTGCCCATGAAGCCAACAGCTCTCCTGTGACTAAGCAGGAAAAAAGCGAGATGGGAAGTCCGCCTTGCATTTAAACGGCAGGAAATTGATTCCCATTTCCCGCTGCCTGTCATCCAGTGGTATAATCGCAGCTGATGGAGCGTGAGCAGGGTGCGATTTCTGCTGTTGGGATGTCGGAGTCGCTCGTTTGGCCTGATTGCTGATGCCTCAGGAGACTGCGAGCGCACAGCCTGCTCTCAGCTTGAGTGAGACAGGGACTTCTGGGGCAAGTTGGATTCAAAACACATTCAAATTAAAGAGCAAATTATCCATATGTATGTGCATATTTTACCCACTTACCTACAGTTTGTTTTTGATTTTTGGAAGCTATAAATCTTATTTAGTACAAGATTTTCTCTTTCATGACTCAAACAACATGACACATTTCACATAATGCATATACAGTATAACTACAATACACAATTCTGGTATTAAATTTGGGCAAAAAACAAGTCAGTGGGCATCCACTGATTTCATGGTCTGACAGTCCATTATCAGTCTGCGAGATGATTACTTCCAAGCAAACACGCAGTTGTGAATGGGGTATGAATGCAGCCCTTATTAATTGCTCAGTGCTTAAAAGACGCACACAGTGCAGAAACATTAAAGCTCCAGTGAGAGAGGAGTGCGAAACACTGCACTTTTCACATTTCTTTTCCCATAATGTCCTTCCAATCAGCAACGGATGGCTACAGAAACAGATACACACGCCTTAGCTATTGTATGGAGTATGGTTTCATGTCACCATCTGTTCATCTTTTACAATCATCCGGCATGGATTTGGCTGAATAGAGGAAGATTAAGAAGACTGTACTGGAAGAGCATGGGTATTCCAACTGTCAGATTTTCACTGAAGCAGTTTTGGATAGGAGCTACACCTTGCTACTAAGAGAAAATGTGCCCATCCCCTGGGACTTAGAGAGGTTCAGGTCCAAGATTCCTTGCATTACTGTAACACTATGCGCATACAATTGATCATACAGATATATTTAAAATAGGAAGCTGACACATTATTACAATGTATTTTTCATGCAAAGATGCAGAAAGTCACAGGAAGCATGTTTTATAGAATTTTAAACCATTGTAGAAGGGACACGGTAATGCTTCAGTTGCAATATTAGCAGACAGAAATATCTGAGTTTTCTTACGGCAAGCACAGAGCACAGATGTGCTGGAGGTAACCTGCAGTGCAATTAGAGGTCTTGCGTGTTCTTCTGAGAGAAGGGAAAAAAAAATCATAGGAAGTAGAACCGTCCTCAGGGAATGGGCTGGTAAACATAAGATTTCTGGATGCCTTCGGAACTGACTGCCCTCAAGCGTGGAACCGGTTCTGAATTTACCGAAACATCCGCACAACCAAATAAACATGTAATACATAAAAATGTCGATTTTTGACAGCTGTGGAACCAGTTGGGACATTGGGTGAATTGGAGAAAAGCATGGAAAGGAGAGACACATTCTGTAGAGGATGCAGATCCATCAGAGGACATGCAGACAAATACACCTTAAAGACACCAGTTCAAATGAGTTTTTCTGCCTTTGGGCTAAAGCTAAAAACTGTACCTAGGAGACATTAAACAAAAGCCACGATTTTGGCATTATTGTACTCAGCAAAAGATCCATTCACTGAAACTGCAGGTAAATAAATTTTCAAGGAGACTGACAGAAATTTCCTGTAAGTAAATAACATATAGCTGAAGATGGTGATTGACACATTCCTTGTGAGGAGATGAAGGGTAACTGTTTTGTTCTTTCAGCATACGGAGAACTTGACACCAGTACATTCACCTGTAGCAGCAAATTTACATGTAAATGGCAGACACTCTTGTTCAAAGTGACGTACAGGTGAGGCAGGTCGTATGAAACAGGGTTACAGCTGTCAGTGATCCAACTTCGTCAGAAGTGCTGCTAGGCTGAACACACAAAGATTAGCTAGAAACAAGGAGGCAAAACACATTTGAGACAAAACAGCTACATGAAATCTGCCATTACATTACATCATGTCATTAAATGGGCAGACTCAGGTGCATCAT
The DNA here is from genome assembly GCF_023856365.1 of Brienomyrus brachyistius. NCBI lineage: Eukaryota > Metazoa > Chordata > Actinopteri > Osteoglossiformes > Mormyridae > Brienomyrus > Brienomyrus brachyistius. The sequence goes on along the minus strand of NC_064540.1, from coordinate 11,850,767 downwards.
AGAATCAACACAAAAATGTCTCCTAAGGAGAACTTAGTAAGAAAATAAGGGTGTACTCACACTTGGCCCAGTTACCTTGTACGGTGCCCAAACATGATTGCCCCCCCCTCCTCACTCCCCCGCTGGTCTACACTCACATTGCACTTAACTTGCTGGGTCCGAGCCACTCTTTCGTCATCGTGTGTGACTTTTTGTGGTGATAAAAACATAAGAAGGAAAGTGCTATCACACAGCATGATGGAGCTCATGATGGACGTACTTATTTTGGGGGTTTTTGGAATCATTTTGCACGCGGTGATGCACGGCCCTCTTAAGAATTTATTGGGGATGCAACATAGCGATGTTCATTTAATCGTGCTGCAAATACGAGAAGTCCCGTATTTTACCAAATATCTCTGAGTTTTTGTGATCTGCATTCAGTTGTTCTTGGATTCTCTCATTAGCAAACATTACACCTCTGTTTTAAGCCTGAGTGATCTCTCTGCTGGAATTTTTGTTAAATGTTTGTCGCTATGCGATCTGTACAGCCTACACGATCCATTCCTTCTGGGTTTAGTACATAGCAGTTGCATCAAACGCTTGTCAAGTCAGTGTTCCATGCTCGAGCATGGTTAAATCACGCTAGATGTGTACTATGCCTGAGTGCACCTCTTCAAGCGGCCTGTACTGTCTCACAATCATACCAGTCAAATAAACTGGACTTTGGGAGTCAAACATGCTTGGGTTTGGGCATGGTGTGGATCACCGAATGTGAGCACACCCTAGTGTGTAATACACAAGTGTCAAATGCACAAACAAAATGTATCCATTAGTAACAGGTATAATACAATGCAATGTGTCAAGTCAGCAATAGACAGTGAGCCCATGAGGGTCAGTTTTGAGGGATGAGTTCAGTTTGGGAAGGTGTTACTGGAAGAGGTGTGTCTATTTCGTGGAGATTGTGAGGAACTTTTCAGAACAGATCTTGTTGGGTAGCTTTGTAAGATGCTTGTTACCATAGACAGAGGAATCACCAGGCTTCGTTAACCTGCTAACCATAGAAGGCAGGATGGACCACAGGTTCTGATGAGTGATTTGATGTATGTGAGTGACATTCCATTGACAGCTGTGACCGCAAACTCCAAGGACTTGAACTTTGTGTGAGCAAGAGCCAATGGAGGGAGACGAATAGCTCCTTTATTTTTTGTGTGCACTTTTTCTTGTGTTGATGCTGTCCTTATTACCCCCCCCCCCCCCCCATTACCCCCTCCCATTTCCTCCTAGTCTAATAACCCAGCAATTACAGGGTTATGTATGTATCTTACACGGTCCAACAACTATACACAGAGAAAATCCACTTTTAAATGTGGACCAATGCACAATAAATGAGTATTGTTGCACAGGCAATAATCACCATACATTTTACACCTTGCTAAGTCCTTCTCCACCCTGAGGTCTCGCATGCACATATAAGACCAAATTAAAAAGCAAAAGAAGATAACATTTTAAATCTTAAAAGTTCAGCCCATCACATGCACATAGACATGACAGTACAGTAGTATGTTTTTGATGTCTTAGTCTTTAATGTTGTATGTAAGACATCCCAACAGGTTAACCAATCACAACCTAGAACAATATTTATTATTAACTTGCAACAATGGCAGGTTGTAATAGGCTTTAAAATAGGTACTAAGAAGAGAGTGTGACACAGTCGAACTGTCCTTGTGTTGATAATTCACAGACTTGTGGTCCTGATGGATATCCTCCTCAGTACGCTGGAGGGACGCTTGGCCAGGGCCGTGTTTAAAAGGTTCTCTTATAATCATACGATAGCCGACGGAACCAGATTTTTAAATGTACCAAACAAATCAAAATTGTCAGATATGCCGAAAAACAATCAAGAATTTGGTTAATGAGGTTTACGAAGTCATACCAGACTGAAGGCAGTGCATTCTGGGAGATTTGATTTCCTTTCCTTTTGACTAATCATCATTGACTGATGGATGCCTTGTTATTCAGAAAACATGCTGACAACAGTAGAAGCTCAGTAAGTGCTCAGTCTATGTTCTACTTGGTCTGGTTTGCAATTCTCACAAAGCCGTCCCCACAAATCCACCACTGTCTCCTGGATAAAGGATCATCCTTATATTCCCCTCAAGTCCTACTCATCAGCTGCACTCAGTCTTTAAACTCTCTTTGGGGAAATAAGGATGAAACATGTCTAAAGTAAATGTTTTTCAAATTAGCATTAGAAAGGCAGGCTAATGAGTTTACAGTTATCGGGTTCTTTGGCTTTAAGCCTTACATTAAGAGGACTATTACATGTTGCAGTGGTAATTCTACCGAAATTAAAAATGCAACAATAAAATGACACAAAATGTTCTTTAAATGTACCTTTACTCCCAACCGCCTTGTCAATTTGCATTTATACAGTAAACAGCATTAGGGCCTTTAATGATGTCAAAGCCAGCGGACCATAGCGCAGTGAAGGTTACAGTACACTGCGTCAGCCAGGCACAGGAAACACGCCCATTAATAATTAGGAAGAATAAAAATGATAATATGTGTGATAGACTGTCATGCCGTCCAAGGTGTTCCACTGCTTTGTGTCCTGTGATGTCTGGGATAGACTCCAGACCCTGACTTGTGACCTTGCACTATTTAAGCAGTTAGAAGATGGATGGATGGATGGATGGATGGATGGATGGATGGATGGATGGATGGATGGATGGAAAAATAATAATAGTTCAACTGTAAAAAGTATGAATCCCAATATAAAGCGCATACAAACCCAGGATCATGGGAGTGTGATGTAAGGACCCTGGCAGCTTCCTGCCACTTCTAATAATCTTGCTGGAGAGTGTGATGGTCCTTTTTGGCACCTTTATGTGGTCTGTGTGTGTTTGTTGGGGGGGGGGGGGGGTAGCCTTTTAACCCGTCCCTGTCACCGCTGTCATTTTACTGTGTCACTTAGTCCATGATGCCAGTGAGAGAGCACAGTCCCCCAGAATCCCCGGCTCTCTGTGGGGCTGTCAGGTGAGGGAGCCCCGCCGATGGGGAGCGAGCGTTACAGCGACCTCCTGTCTGCTCCTGGTGGCACCAGATTAGTGCGCATCTGTTTCCTTCATGGCGAGAAGCAAGGCAGCGCCTGACCACAGGACAGACACCTTGCTTGCACTCTCAGCTCTACAAGGAAACAGGAGAACACAGACATGTACCGAAATCACTCAGACGGGCAAATATGAATTCCACAAGCGCATTACTCTATATTATTATTAATGTATGGATTATTACTACTCTAAATATTGGAACAGTAATGGGTGTGATGCATAGAATGATTGCTCAATATTGCGACAGACATATATTTTCCTCTCTCCACCATCACTGTGGTTCTACTATATTTAATAAGTTGTTTTCACGGCCTGTTAAAAAAAGCCATTAGAAACAAACCTACTCTTCCCTGTAGGAGCGATCAGCGCATTCTGCAGAAGTGGCGAGCGGAGGCGGTAGAGAGAGCCGGCATTATTATCTGCTCACGCGTCCGGCCCTCTGGCTGGCTTGCTGTCTGCCGGCTGCTTTCGTTGCGCTGACAGTTAGCCACAGCAGTGGTGACAAGCGAAAGCGAGAAGGCGGCAGATCATGATAGACAGACCGTCAGCGGTCGGCTGGCTGCGTCCCGAGACAGGAGGAGGACGCGCCGCTCTGCTCTGCCTCGCTAAATAAGACCACGTCATTTTTCTCCCATAATTGGATTTCATCCTCCCCCGGTAGCGATTTTTTACAGCTCCATTTACTAGAGTTGAAAAAATGGAGGATTCATGCAATACTAATTTTTTTTGTTTTGTTTTGCCCTTTCTGTTGCATTATTCAGCATCGAAAATGCATACATTTAAGTGTTGCCATAGTACATATTTATGAAAATGACAGCAAAGTTTGAGTTTGCTAAATGCTTATTTTTCAGTTGAAGAAAGAATTACATTCGGAAAATTGTTCTAAATTGCAGTTATACGAAAAACAGACATCGCTCTTCAGATTGGTTTGTCGTTTATAATAAATGCACAACATCTTTCGTAAGCAAATATAACACAGACACAGAGCGATTGAAATACTGTGATATAAAAAAACCTTTCAGAACAAGCCTTTTGCGTTACTATCACTAATCATTAAGATAGTGATTAGGGTGGCTTAGCGTTATAGCCGAATCTTACATGGCAGAGCCTGGTTGTAACAGGAAGCAGAATCTCGAAGGTGGATAGCTACTCATCCCCCCACCACCGCATAGCTTTTTTTTTGTGTGTCTGTTCCAGATTGGAGGTGCCTGGAAATGGGAGATTGGTGGGGGGGGGTGGGGTGGTGGTGGTCAGATTCTTGGGGGGGGGGGGGCTCGTTCACACTCATATCTCCTGCTCTTGTCCACTCTGTCAGACGGAGGTCACGGGTCAGACAATCTGAAGGGCGCAGGATCCGGGACACGTTCACCAGCCCCGAAAGCAACCCCCCGACCTTCTGACAGACCAGAACAGCGTCTTGCTGTAAATCACACGCCTTGCCTGCTTAAAGTACACAGTGCATAATCCTCCTTTGTGTCCATTGCATAACCTTCTACTGCTGACCAGTGTACAGTACATTAAACATGTTTATTCATGACTATTGGAAGTGAAAATTAAACCATAATAAGAATTACGTAAAATATGTGTCACTGTGTTTATGATTAGGTTTTACTCCATGCGGAAAAGCTTATGTGCTGTAACTAAGTCTTTTATTTGTCTTAGTTATTAGCATACTAAACCAGTGAAGTTTTTTTTATACCTTAAAGCAAATGAAGTAACTTTAAAAGACAGTCTGTATATATGATGAACAACAAAACATTTTTAACATTTTAAACATAGCATGTCTAATAGGAGCAGGGAGAAAGGTTTATAGCATCTAAGATCGAAAACAATTTAGGAGGGGAGAGTTTCTATGAAAATATGGCAATTTTTCCTTTTAACATCGAATCTGATTTAAATTACCATACCATTTCTTTTTAAGTGAAAACTAGACAGCTATTCGTTTCCTTAAAGTGAATGTGCTGCTGTTGCTATGGTTGTTAATGCTAACCGATAGCCACTTGGTGTGTTTGATATGATAATACCAAAGACAAGTGTTAGATTGTTTAGCAAAAGCTTTGATATGCAGTTTATAAATGCTTTTTATAACTCATGTATATATCAGGATGTTTGTAATAAAGCATCCTAGGCAGGAGAGCAACACTCGAGTTTCTGCTTGCCTTTTGGTAATAATACCGATTCTTAATCACCATGCCACCTGCTGTCCATGTGTTAAAGTTTCTTCTTGTTGGGGATACACCTTTAAAGATGAATAATATCCTTATATCCACTGGGAAAATGGTCCACCTTTTAGTGTAGCATGTCACACGACCCAAAGCCACATGGATGCCATCTGACAGATGAATGAAAAAAAGGCCAAACCCCATTTATAATAGTAAATTTTCAGAGTTTCGGCTGGGAGCAAAAGTGGGCCGCTGGACTGCTGCGTGCTTTCACACTCATCCTGATGTCAGTCGGTTTGTTAGATTGACCCAAACACCCAATAAACCGCACTTCTTCCTGTAACATACTATTGGAGAAAGAAAAGCAGCAGGGTTTACTGGGAATCTGCCCTTGCTATAAATGAAGGTAGTGTATTGTTTAAAGGAACTAGAATATAGCAGGAGATTTTTTTTAGAGGTGGAGAGTTTTAATGTAAAAAACATAGTCTAAGTGACTCATTTACTTTACTTTTTTTTTTTTTTTTTTTTAGCCAATCCTGTCCAAAAAGCCTCATTTAAAGAAGTATCATAATGGAAATGGCAAAGGTAAGAATATTCAAAATGTACTAATTTCACATAATTAGTGATATATAGCACATAATTAGTGCTATAATTTTACTTGACTAAGCTTAATGCATTTAATTTTAACTCCTCCCATTATTGAATTAAAATGCGAATTTGAAACAATGCTTCAGGATGATGCCCCTCTGGGCATCTTGCAGTGAAAACACGCGTTCCGGCTCTGTTGACATCGTGTGGAATGCTTGTGTAGTGCAGGCTAACAGCCGTTAGCGCACCCAGTTCCCACTCTGCCTAATTCAGAGATCTGCCGACTCAGTCCTAGAGATTAAATTCAGATGCCGCTTTTATTTTTAGACACAGAATGACTTGTGCTAATAAACTCTACAGTCTACCATTACATTAGCTTTATGTGAATAAACACGGTTTGCTCAAATTATTAAAAATAATGTGCTCGAGAAAAACACACATTGATAAATTGTTCCGCTTATAACCTCTCTTCAGGTTCTCCTTTCACCTTAGCACGCCTCTAGTAGAATTGTTTTTCCATCGCATTACCATAATCAAATGTGGGTGTTCCAAATTACTTGGCATCAGCACATTGTGCCTGATAAACTTTCAGAAATGACTCAGTAATTCCTTACCCATGGAGTATCAAAACTTTTTCATATTCAGAAATGACCTGTACACATTAAATTGGGTAGGCTTTGAGGAGATAATTCAGATTTGATGCATGAGTAATACTTGCAGTAGCGATTCATTTTTCTGGTAGGAAATTAATTTTCAGGAAACAATATGTAAAATGTAAGTGATATCACAGAAATATTAGAGCAAAGGTCATCAATTCTTCAGTTTACTTATTAGTTGTTAAACTGTAAATTAACGGTACAGAAAATTTAACGCTTGTGGTAGAAATAGAGAAATAATTATATCTACAGTCTTTCTCCTGTAGAATATAAATATCATTACAAACCCAATGATGTTAGCTAGAAGCTCTAGAAGCTTAAATGCCTTCAGAAAAGGTGCTTTTCAGCGTGACAGAAAAACAACATGTGTCAGGAAACCTGCTACAAAGCCCAGTTGGGATGGTTGTTACTGAAATTTAAAGACATGACTGATTTCCTGTCTTCCTCCCCATTCGTTGATGTTACCTTGAAAAAGGTAAAAGTTAAATGTAGAATAATTTTCTTGAAGCTCTGTATTACTTATTGCCTCTTCCTGTTATTCTTCATCCTTAAATCTTGTACCAAAAATCAGTAGGATGTTAAATACCAATAAAAGTTCCTTCTTTTCAGGAATAACCTTACTGTGCTTGGAATTAATAAATCCATCCATCCATCCATCTATTGTCCAAACCGCTTACCCTTCTGGGTCGCGGGGGATCCGGAGCCTATCCCAAAAGCTATGGGCACAAACCAGGATGGGGGGGCCAGCCTATCACAGGTCACACTCACGCACAGCAGTCACTCACACACACACACACACACCATTCACTCCGATGGGCAATTTAGTAACTCCAATTAGCCTCAGCAGGTCTTTGGACTGTGGGGGGAAACTGGAGTACCTGGAGAAAATCCCACGACAACATGGGGAGAACATGTAAACTCTGCATACATGTAACCCAGGCGGAGACTCGAACCCGGGTCCCAGAGGTGTAAGGCAACAGTGCTAACCAATGCACCACCATGCCGCCCCAGGGATTTATATATCTACATTAAAATTAATTAGTATTATTATCCAAATAGCTTAATCAACTCTATTCTGCCACTAGTGATCATACAGTCCTGAAGTTGTACACCAGAAGGTACTTACAGCACAGACGGCCCACTTTTTTGCTTCTGGTAGGGAGCTGGGAGGGAGCAAAAACATGGACTGTGTGTGGATCCCCAAGGGCCGGATTGGGAAACACTGCCTTAGAGTCACAGGATTATCCTCAGAACAAGGGTCTGATATCCTATTAGGGTTTGGCATCTAAATATCCTCTGTTGTTCTGCCTAGAGTGATCATATCATATGACCATTATCAGCAAGACCAGCCTCAATCTGCTGTGATTAATGGAAACGGTCACAAACACACACTAGGTACTTCACCTAGTAGAAGTTGCTACCATTTCAAATAAATACGCATAGTACACATTGCCTAGAATTCTTCTCAGAGTTCAATTACAACAAACGGTGCCTGTGAGTCATTCAGCCTAAAGCTATACGGATGTGGTGGTTTCTGATCAACATTTAGAAACTAGTTTCAAATCTTCTGACTCCAGGTGACGTCATTTAATTTGTTTTTCCATTGCTTGCTCTTAATGTATATATATATACACACACACACATGCATGCGCATATACACTTATATGTATATCTCCATACACACACAAGTGTCTTATGGGTAACGATCATATATATATTTGCATTTTTGTGAAATCTGACAGACAATCTTATGTGTGTATGAGACAGAGTAATATGGGAGCCCAACACTGGTCCACAGCTCACCACACCTGAAAAGTGACCCCACTGCGTCCCGGGAATATGACTAATGCCACTGACGTCAAGCGTCCCGAAGAAGACGACATTATGGACACTTGGTGCCACATAAAGATCCAGATATCGGATACAATGAAAGACAACATTAGTTCAAAACATCAGACTTGATCCATGATCTCTTCCTTAATACCCAATAGATATGATATGATATGATAATGATGAACCCATGAAGCGTACTCTGAACACACCTGAACCTGATTTCAGAGAATTTTCCTAAGATATTTCATTCAGAATTTTACATGTTTTACTGAAACTACAGCAGTCTGCAACAAAAAAGAAGCTGGTCATTCAAACTTCATTGTTTATTGTTACAGTATATGTACCAAGTACAGAATAAATAGTACAATATAAGTCTTGCTTGAATGCCTTCTTCATAGAGTAGATAGAGAAAAAAAGCAGTGAAACATTGCAATAATTAACATCAAATAAATGAATAAGTAACAATAAATAATGTATATTACTGATAAAGTGACCATGGGTGGCCACAGCAGTGCAGGTCTGGAGAGTTTTAAACAGTCTTTAGCATGTGTATCGTGTGTTAGCAATAATGTTTAATGCACTTAGCATATATTGCACATTATATTGCAATCACTATAATATATATTGGCAGATAGTGTTACATTCATCTGGTTGCTGTACAACTATTTCATGTTTTGAATCAAAATTATGTACAAAATACAAGGCACTGAAACTGAAACAGTTTTTTGCTCCCACATCAGGCGAGATCAGCACAATGCGTGAAAGAAGACTGGCAACCGGCAACTTTTGAAGACTAGTTCCTATAAATCCAGTCATGTTTTGAAACCTGCTCTTGAAACCAAGCAGCATATGGTACATAGCAAGACTGTGTAGGAGGGTATGCATAGCATTGCCCATGAATGGTGTCTCCAGTCATATTCAGGCGTACAGTCACTCTGACCACCTTAGCAGGCCATCGCTATGCCCTGTCATCACAAACCGGCAATTTTTTTCTACAGCCTTTCGGCTTGTGGTGTTGAGAGGATTTGGCTGCATTGAATTCTTCCCAGTGGATGGCGATAACAAATAACACGTCAAAATAATGTAGTGACCTGTTTGTTTAATAATGACAATTTGCATTTTATTGTGAGGGGAGGTGACTGTTTTCCGAGACCTGAATGTAAATTTACCAGTTTGCCCTGATCTGGGGCAATGCACGTGTCCATTGTGCAGTGACGATGCAGCGACAGTTACGCCGACCATGCGGAATGCATTAGCATGTTTTTGCAGTTTTTCCCACGCTACCTTACAAATGAGGACATGAAGATGTTATGTGAACGATCCACAAATACAGACAAATGACAACATCAAAGATTGCTGATATTTTGCTTTTGTGTTGGTCTGAGAATTCATATGTTGATGTTAGCAGTTATTATATAGCAATGCCTGGTTTCAGCAAGCATGTGACTTTGTGTCTAACAAGTCATTTTAAGAGCAAACTGTTGCCCCACCCCCCCCCCCCCCCCACCCCCCAAAAAAAAAAATGTGATTAGCTCCCTTAACTGGGAAAACAGATCTAAGGCATTTAGCTTAGTAAGGTTTGACCCTGGAGGTTGACCATGGTGGAATCGTTACAGTAAATTCATATTTCATTTCAAAGTCTATTTGTAACCTAAAAGGGTCAGATGTTTCAAACTTAACAAAAAAATCTAATTTATATTTTAGTACATTCTATACACTTTACAATGAGATGGAAGAAGTTCACTATAGACTTAATTTCCATGAAAATGAAACCATAAAAATGGTTTGGAAGTTCCGGTATTAAAAACTTCTCTTTCACTATACGTCTCTTGACTACACATTGATGGCTGTACAACAATCGAGGAAGATGCTTTATTGGAGATCATTGAGCCATGACATTGAGTCATGATGCACAGTCCCTGGAGTCAAGGAAAAAATGAGATTAGTTCTCATAGCTCAGGTCACGGGTCTTTACCACGGCTGATCATCCTGCCAGGAGCATGCGGAGTTTCTAATTATAGAGGATATGGGTTCGATCCTTATTCAAGAAAAAGCTGGGCTCCTCAAACCAACTCCTAGAGGTTGGCTGATGGTATTACAGCTATTAACATTATTTACCCCTTGGGTCCACTTGGATGACAACTCTGCCCCATAGTTAGGACAGAAGTTCAGTTATGTCCATTGGAGATTGTACCTTTATTTAAGGCTCACACTGTGCAGGTTGTGCTTATGTTTTGTCGATGCAAGCCACACCTGTTACACAGTTAGCATAGTGCACATTGCCTAGAGGCTTGCAATGGTTAAAAATATCAGCTTCAGCAGGATTTCGCTAGTGCTTTATTACCAGTTTGATCTTGCCACTGTTTTCTTTTTTTGCCCTTTACTCTCCTTCATCTTTTTATGTTCTGCTGATGCCTCAGTTCAGTCAAACTCCAGTCCTAGAGGGCCGGAGCCCTGCACATTTTTGGGTTTCCTCTCATTTAACACACCTGATTCAACTCCTTGTGCCAATTACCACACAGCTCTTGAGCTGAATCATTTGTGGTGGGAAAGGGAAAGAATTAAGCTACACAGGGCACCGGCCCCCCTAGGACTGGAGTTTGACATCCCTGCCTTAGAGGGAAAAAGTCAGTTATACAGAATTACATTTATGTATTTAGCAGAAGCTTTTGCCCAAAACATCACACAAGTGAGGGTCAGAGAGGCAGGTTAGGCAGTGGTCCTGAGGATAAGGTGATGGGGATTAGGCTACCCTGCCAGCAATGGGATTTGAATCCATAACCCTCCAAGACATGGACATGGGTCACAAACCAAGATTTGTTTTTCATTCTAGAGATTAAATAAAGAGGAACAGCATTCTTTTCAGAGATATCAGTTGTGACATTAATCCCTTTGAAGAAGATAATTATGTCTTATGTTAATTAGTGTTCTTTCTCTTAGCAGTACATTTTTTTGTAGGTAATATGTATCATTAAAACTTAATTTAAAAACTTGATTAAAATTTCACTTAATGCATTTTAATTAATTAATAAAGTTATTAGTTAATTAGATATTAAATAGAAAACATGTGCAGTTTCCCCTGCAGTGTGTGGCACTGCAGGTTATGACTCTGTGTCTGTAATCAGAAGGTTGCCAGATCAAATCCCATGGTGGGCAGTCTAATCATATGACTGCTGGACTCTTCAGAAAGGCGCTTAACCCCCAATAGCTCCAGGGACTGAATGACCCTGCTTTTACTTTAGATAAAAGCATCTGTTAAATAAATGTAATAAATAATTTGTAGATAATCTACAGGACCCTTGCAAGGATCCTCAGGATGCAAACATAGCCGGAAAGTTCTCCTGTCAGAGTTTTCAGTTCCGACTAAAACACAGGGGCTTGGCACTAAACACTAAAAGATCAGCCACAGTAACTGTCTATTTTCCAAAGGTTTAATGGCACAACTAATTAATGCACATCAAGCAATATTTTCTGCTTTCTGACATTCAGGTTAATAGTTAATATCCATTCATCCATCCATTTTCCAAACCACTTATCCTACTGGGTCGCGGGGGGTCCGGAGCCTATCCCAGAAGCTACGGTCACGAGGCAGGGAACAACCCAGGACGGGGGGCCAGCCCATTGCTGTAGTTAATATCTACCCTCCATATTACCTTTAAATAGATGGAGACTTTCAAAATATGTAATGGAATTTATTTTAGGGTGCTTTCAGAAAAAAAGTAATGTCTGTCATATCCAGAAAAACACCTTGAGGGTCTGTTTAATAAATAGTTCATTGATTTATTCATGCCATTTCAAAATTAGTATAATGTGTTTATTATAACACAATGAGTCAGTAGGCTGTAGGGCATATGCAGGTAAATGAATAAAGCAAGAGAATTGTCATGTTATGCACCCTTTACACTGTGTTTGTGTTTTATTTCATTGTGCTGAGAATAAAAGGCTGTTAAACAGCTATTAAACATTAAATAGCTAATTACTAAACATTGATAGCAATATCCCAGATAAGAAAATGCACTGAATTTATTGTGCATATTGCGTCACTAATCATTTGATTTTTCATGGGCCCAAATAAACAATTACATTAATAGAAAATTTTCAACAGCCGGACACACATTAACATGTAGCAGTTGGACAATTAAACACGCAGTTAGAGATTTTCAAGCAGGTGCAATTCTGCTCCAACCCACCCCCCACCGCCACACTTGTCATCTGCCTCACCGTTGCCGTTTTATCATGGTGTGGTGTCAGTTGTGGTAACTTTCTCGCATGCAGGTCTGAAATGCTGAGTGCGGAGGGGAGGAGTCAGCCTAGTGAGCTGTGCAGGTTTATGGAGCGGTAGACGGAGGGGCTGGCCTTACGGGGTGGGGGGGGGGGGCGTAAGCTGGAGATATGCCAGACAGAGAGAGAGAGAGAGAGAGAGGGAGAGAGGGAGGGAGGGAGAGAGAGAGGGAGAGTCTGCATGTACAGAGAGCCGGACAGCTTGGGGGGGGTGGGGAACTCAGACAGGCACCGGGGCTGCTGGCTACATTCTGCTCTCCCCACTCTTCTCAGTGCGGCTCAGAGTAAGCGGCGGACAGCCTGCAGCATCAGTATCGTATTGCTTCACAGTACTGTGATGAAGAGGGGGCCAGTGTTCCTCCTGCAGCAGCACAGGTAAGCAGCCGCACGCTCTTTGCTTTGCCTTATTGTCTTGAAGTGAGATTAAGGTTTGTTCTCCGGAAAGTAAACTGAGGGAAGTGTTATTTGGATACATTTTTTTTTAAAAGAATTTCGTTCCCAGGCCTGCAAATATCTTCTGAGTTTTGTCAAATAATAACATTAACATTGAAAAAGTATGACAGCTTTCTGTGAAAGCTTTAGTCTGATATTATGAGGCAAATATCAATGCACTGCATATATGCATAAATACTAAAGAAAGAATTCTATTTTGGGATGGATTTAGGAGAATTTTTCTGATGTTAAAAGTTTGACAAGAGGAGAAAGAGAGAGTGAAAAGATGAGCTTGGTTACGGATGGTTCCTGTAAAGCCTGAAAGTTGGTAATGCATCATGGTTCTGCAAAGAGGACACAAATACAGCACAGATATGGACGGCAGTTCAAATGGAGATGTGTTCAGAGGACTGGAGGCTGAGCCAGTGGATGAGGTGTTTAGCCAAGTTCCCCCCAGTAAGGACCCCAACTGGTGCAAGACCCCCACGGGGCACATAAAGAGGCCCATGAACGCCTTCATGGTCTGGTCACAGATCGAGCGGCGGAAAATCATGGAGCAGTGGCCGGACATGCACAATGCGGAGATCTCCAAGCGTCTGGGCCGCCGGTGGAAGTTACTGCCGGACTATGAGAAGATCCCCTTCATCAAGGAGGCCGAGAGGCTGAGGCTGAAGCACATGGCAGACTACCCTGACTACAAGTACAGGCCCCGGAAGAAGAGCAAGTCCTCTGTGCCAACCAAAGGTGGGGAGAAGACCCCTCAGAGAGTTGGCAAGTCCCCCCTGGCCCGAGGAGCCGTCGTCACCGGCCGGGGTCTTAAAGGAAAAGCTTTGGTTTCCAAGCACCTTAATCAGAAGTCCAGAAGCTGCGATGGCGATGCCAGTGAGAGCAACACGGGCGACTCTGAGCGTAGCGGCTCGATGGCCACACGGGGTGGGAACCGATTTCAAGGCCCCGTGTCCCCTGACAGCCCATCAGCTGATGAGCAGCGCAAACTCAAAGTATCTGCCTCAGTCCTCTCCGGCCCAGCAGCCCTGCCAAGCACCGTGACCTCAGCGCCTGCAGCGTGTGGAGAGACGGAGCCCAGCACCTCAGCTGCTGGGAGGTCCCCCACGTCGACCTCCACCAGCTCCTCCTCCCTGATGTCATCCACTTTGTCCGACGAGGAGCTCGAAGAGGAGCTCCTGCACATCATCTCGAACGCCAGCTTCGATAGCATGCCTGTGGAATGCACCTCTCCAGACAAGGACATGGAAGCCTTTCAAACCAACTCAGGGTCCCATTTTGACTTCCCAGACTACTGCACCCCGGAAGTGAATGAGATGATATCCGGGGACTTGCTCGTACCCAGCATCTCTGACTTGGTGTTTACCTATTGAAACTGCCCCCTACCGCGATATCATCTGGCTAACCTGCCCACACAAACGCCTCCCCGGTGACGACTGCAGTTCCAGTCGTCACGGAAACTGAACCAGGCCGCACCCCCCATCATTTGTTGTCCAGGCTGATTTCAGTGGATCCCGTAAGTGCCATTGCCTGAGATTTTCGTAGCGTGACACGTCGTTGTCGGCTAAGGGACAGACGGCACGGGATTCTGCACGCGGAAAATGTATGCGGAGCAGATGGCAGGTGGAACCGGCGGTTTTGGCATCGCGGCCACTTTTGTGAACAGCGCCTCCTAAAGGAACCTGAAATTTGACACATGCACTTAAAATGTTGCAACATTGTAGATGCAGTTGACAGTTTGCGCTAAGATTACTGATGCTACCAACGTAATACAGCAATTTTTTTTCTGCTACAGACATATTGGCATACTGCTTACTGAGTTTCATACTCATGACAATTATACATATACATAGTATTGATCAAGATAGTTAAGATCACAAGTTTTATTATAGTTATTAACTATAGTGATGTCACGGGAAGAAATTGCTTCTCCTCAGACTTCTAAGCCCCTGTTTTTGTGCACAGACAGACAGCAAAAATAAGGGAAGCCTGCGGAATGAGATGAGCTGCTCTGAGGCAAGCTACCTACAGGGAGGAAACACTCCTCGCTCAGTGGATCCTAGTTATTTCGAGCTGATGAGACGCGGAAGCCTTTAGCAGGCGACTGTGATGTGGACGTGTGGAGATTCGCGAGCGAGGAATAACCACGAAGTGAAGGGCCAAATGTAGTTTACTTCACTGACACCTATAATTGTGTAACGACAGGCAGAACATGTCATGAATAGCATGAACCGCAAAGAATCGGCAGAATGCAGATCTTCCTGTGCCTGTTGTAGCCAGATTAGGCTCCAGCGTATAGGCTGTCAGGGATTTTCTTTTCTTGGAGAGACGCATCTGTCTGTAGGGACAGTGTATTTTGTACAGGGTGTGGGGGGGGGGGGGGCAGAGGGGGCTGCTCGGGGCTCTGTGTTCATCGAGCGTCTGCCGGGGAGATCACGGCCCCAGCCTGGTAAAATGCATGTCATGTCTGCAGTCTCGCTCCAGCTGCCTGATCAGGCCAATCTGTGAATGGGGGGGGGGAATCTGTGTCTGCCAGCTGTCCCCACTGACTCTCTCAGGAATCATTCGTCTGGGTCCTAGTGCCTCCCGCCGATAAGCTGCCTGCGTCTTTTCCTTGGGATGGGGGCATCGCCATGGTCGGGGGATGGAGGGGGGAGGGCGGACAAAAGACCCAACTGCTTGCTTTTCTCCACGTCTGCCTCCTCTCGCCTCTTTGTCAAATATCTGCAATTTATCAAGAACTGAGAAAAAAAGAAACTCCTTTATTTTGTCCCAAGCAGCTATCCGTAAAGAAGACAAAAAACATCTTGCATCTTATATAAACTGCTAATCTCATTAAACTCAAATCACCCTGATAGGATGCCGGTCAGTTACGGGTTTCCACACTTCGCTGGCAGGAGGATGTTTCATGCGCGTGTTGAGATGACTCTCACTGCCTGATTACATCATCTATATTTGTTACCCTGACCGCCGGAAAAGGATTTACTTACATTTTCTACACCTCCTAGAACAACACGAATGATGGAACTGAAGCAAGCATTTTATTTTTGGCTAAATGATAATGAAATATCATCAGCAGAACCTGGGCGGTTTTTGGCAATTCCCTGCACAATGAATTCTGGGCCATGTTACAATTTCTCACCAGCCAATTCAGGTACCCACAGACCTGTTGGGGAAAAAGAGTTTTCTTTGAAAAGCTAACAGCAGGCAAAGGAACACTTGTTTTACACCTTCATCAAACAACAAAAAAAAATGGAGGCCTTTTGCTGGTACTTGGGACAAGATAGTTTGATAATGTGCCCCAGACCTGTTAGGTCTGCATTGTAGAAAGAAACTAAAAAAGCAATAATCCTCCTTTCTGACACCATGGAGTGCTGTCCATTAAAAAAAAGTGAGGAATCTCTTTGCCACATACGAGTCCAGCACAGATGGATCTGAGATAATTGAGGCTCCATTATTTATGCTTTGCGTTTGATTTTAGAGAAAATGCACAGAGATGTATTTACTTCCTAAAAGTGTCTATAAAACATTTTACAATTTTGAGGTACAAGCTCTCTATAGGTTTAGGTTTGCTCCTATAGCAGATATCTTTGATAAATGTTACCGATAGTAAAAAAACGATAGAAGATTGTCTGTGATAATGTTTTTTGACAAGAAAGAAAAACTGCTAAACTACTGCATGTACAGCAAAGATTAATGCTACGTATTACAGTACTTCAAGGAAGCATTTGGCCAAGTCACGGCACATGGCAGGTGCGATCGGTCTGCATTCTCATTGGCATCAGCCGTCAATCAAGTGCTTGCTCACTGGATGACATCACACACGAAAGACAGGAAACCAGTTTCCAACAAATAAATAAACACCAGCAGCCTACATTGCAAAAAGGACTCAGGACAAAACATTCAACACACTGTGCAACTGCTTTGGTTAGTTAGTTTGGAGTGATGAACTGTGTATGAGTGTGTTAGGTTGTGCCTACAAAGCATAGCAGGAAAGTACAATTTCAAGGTTTAAAACGAAATATTTGAAGCTGCAGCATGTTAGAGTTGTTGTGGTGCATTTTCAAGTTAATTAAAAATATATTTATTTATATTGGTAAAAAAGGTGTATAATTACATGCCAGCTGGGAGAGGGAGTTTCCCAGAATTTGAAAACATTTTATTTATTTTAGTATTCTATTCTCTTTTAAAATCGTCTGCATATTTTTTTTTCTTTTACAACAAGCAAATGGGGTGGACTGATCGCAGATGGACTCGGGCGATTTAGTGTCAGTGTGATTAATGCAAAAAGCTGTGTGTAAATTAAATTGTGTTAAAAAACACACACACATACACACACACACACACACACACACACACACACAACAACAGTCCATCTGGCCCCCAGCACCTGGGTGTTGATGAATACAGTGCCCAGAGATGGAAGAATGAGGACAATACGGATTTCACGCCGTCGTGCAGAGCACGAGAGAGCCTCAGCCCCTCTCAGCATGGCTGTCTCAGCTCGGCACTTTTTTTTTCTCTTGGAGCAGGAGGGTAGGGGGTTAATGTGACATTGTGCGGTGGAGGGGCGTTGTTTTGTGGGTGGAGATGAGTACAACACTTAAGGGTAAGACTTTCTCTAAAACCTCAGGGTTTCATCAGTTTAGCTCGGTTTACAGTGACCAATAAAAATTACAATAAAACATAGTAGTGATGAGAGACAACCTTAGGTGCAAGTAGCCAAATTTTGACCAGGATGCCTCAGCTAAACTCTCCTGTTACAGCAGACTGATGATCACAATGAACAATGAACATGTTTCTCTATACAGCAAGAATTTCCTGTTTTGTGTCATTTTATTTATACGTACTTCTGTAAGCAAACGTTTCGGGTCTGAATTTTTGCACTTTGCCTCTGACAAAGATCATGTGTGACGTGCTGAAATGTTCTGGGTCTGTCTTTCTTCAAAAGCATTCTTTGTCAGAGATTTACCGTTAAACACAAGAAAACATTTGAAATCTGATGACTTTTTTTTTCTGTACAGTGCATTGACTGGACATCGATAAATGCTATAATGGTAGTTGTCTGCACTCTCTGTTGTATGTCAGTGGCTTAAATCTAGCTGGACATCACAGGAACACACATGTGTTCATTTTTCAATTTTCTAGTGAAGAGGAATTTATTATTTCAAGATCCTCATAGAACAACAATCCAAAAATGATATATTTCTCCTACGATTTTCACTTTAGCAGTGAGTTTCAATTCTACTAAATTAAACTCTATTAAAAAAAAACATTTTATTTGATCATTGCATAGATTACAAAATGTGAATTATACAGTAGTTAGTCATCTCTTTGTTATAGTTAGACCAATATTATGCACAATTAATGTGATCATGTTGCTTGTATTATGATTGCTATTCTTGTTTAAATTTATAACCACAGCAAAAGTTTGATTTTAAATCACTGCTTAAAACCAGTAGGGAGCAGTAAAAACAGAACATGCTGTTCTTATTCTGGGTCTAATTATCAGCATAGGGACATTTAATCAAGGAATAAACCGTAAAGTTAAAGTCTCTCAGGGTTCCAGTACCAACACAAACATGACAGGAGCTACAAGGTCCTGTTCTGTTTAAAAGGAGCATATATTTTCAGGGGAAGCAGGTGTTCTTGTAATCTAACCTAAAAAAAAATCTATTGCGAATTGTCATTTAAAGCAACATGCACAGAGGAAGAGAATATCCACTCATGAATATACCCCTCTATGAATATAATTTAATCTTGAGCTCTGTGAGGGATGAGGATATATTAACTGGAAATGCTGACTGCTTTCGCTGAAAAAGATCGAGGCATGGCCATCTCCTACTGAACAATGGGTCCGAGCACACATTAAAAGTCTCCAAGGAAAAATAACCACAAAACCAGCATTTGTGTGTTTAAAAAGATATATATGCTCCCCCCCCCCTTCCTGCGTTTCCATATCCATTTTGGAAAGTACAGATCATAGCATATCATGGAAGTGGTTGATGTGTCCTTTAATCTCATCACAGATTACAGCCGAGATTCATTCCTTCCAGGGATCGAGGGCAGATACTCCACAAAGTACTAAAACCAGAGTGCCAATAATTCAGAAACTTAATTTCAGAGCTGTGTAAGTGCATTTCATTTCAGTGACTCTATTAAAGCTAAATATTTTCCAAATGCTGGAAAGTTACACTAGTTACACTTTAGTTTCGTACTGGAATTGTTTTTATACAAACTGTTTTATACTCATTTTAGCACATTGCAAAACTTTTTGCTACTGACTGTATGCATATTTGACAGCATTTGCCATTTGTGTTTAGAGTCATTTTCTATGCCTCTTGCATCCAGATCAAACTGAAAAGCAGCTAAATAAACATCAGAAGAATGAACGTGGGGTGTGATAACTGGTAATTGATTACACTGGCAATTGGCAGTAAGTTACAGTGTCACATCTATCTCAATGAACATGCAGAAACCCAATTCCAGTTTAATTACTAATTGTAATTGCTGGTAGTAAAACAGCTAGACCGTGGGCTTTTCCCTATTCCCTGAGTGTCCCTGCTGTGCTCATGAAAGCCCAGCTATGGTCAAGCACAGGCAGCATAAAGCATCGAGGTCACACGGCCATTCGACAGCAGGTAAGAGTGGGCAAGGAGATTATCTGTCACATTGAAATGGGGACACATGCAGCGTTTGACTGAAAAAGCAGAAAGGGGGAAGGATTTTTGTGACTGGTAAATTTTATACTCATTTATGCATCTATGGTCATATGTGACCTAAACGTACTGTCCTACCCTTGTTATCAAAACTAATCACTGGTTACAGTAGCTCTGAGCAAACAAACTATTGTCCAAAATAAGCAATAATACAACAACTGCAACTCCTGCTGTATATAGCTATTAATAGCCACAAGCCTGATTTACTTAACAATGCATTATGTCATGTTTTTAGGTGTAAGATTCCAATATCATTTCAGGGAAGACCTCTCCGCTCACTGCATTCCTCCATTCTCCATCACGCAGGCCTCCAATACCATGCTGGGAAACATCTCACACCTACTATAACGTAACATCTGTGAAAGACTTAGCAGGGTACTGAAATTTACGTATCACAGAGAGAGCTCAGTAAGCACAAACCCGCTTAACAACACAAATAAAACGAATGACTCGTATATCAGGCCGCTTTCCGGTGACCTCCGCAGTATCTGCTGCTGTGGAATTGCTTTTTCTCCACTTTGATCCATGTCGGAGATTGAGGGGCGCCGTTTGCTGCCGGCCCCCAATCTATCTCCACACTTTGGCCGGATTAAGTGTCGGTAAACTGCAGTGTCAGTGCCGCTTTCACCCACGAGAGAATCAATTAAAGCAGACTGATTGCTTCCAATTATATGACGTTAAGCAACTGATCTGATTAGGGTAAGGAGGTCGGAGGAAAACGTGTGGGGCAGGGCAGTCTCCCGTCAGGGCAAAAAGGGTCCCCGTCTAACCCCTGCTGTCCCAGATCACACACTTTTAGCATCGTCTCACATCGTCACCTAGATCTTAGCAGACCACAGATACCTTCAGTGCTAAAACCACTCATCAGCACATTTCTGACTCAGGATGCATTCTGGAGTGTATAAACAGTCATGCGAATCAGTCCAGCTGTAAGTATTTAAAAAATACTGGGTGTTGATGAATACAGTACCCAGAGATGGAAGAATGAGGACAATATTGCCCAATTTTCCCATAAAGGCCTTCAGCTGATTGCTAGTTGAAATTGTGTGGTCATTTTGTATAACCTTATATATCAACTTTCTTAAGACATAAGAAAATATCAGCAAGAAGGTACCTGTATGTTATATAAAAATACAATACTACGAGCCCATTTAATGCTTGGTAGAACGTGCTAGTTCTGCAATATCAGTTAGCTGATATTCCGAATATGGCTGTGGGGTCTATTGCTCATTCTATGTGCTTGTTCTACTGTACATGTTCTTGCTAATGCAAATTGACAGGGTGACCTGATTGCAGAATTTATACATCATGTCTGTTTTCTTCATTGTTTCAATTCCGCATTCTGCTTTAAATGATTTAATGCCATTTCATGAGAGCCCAGTGCATGGTTTACCCCTTAAAATCCATGCATGGCAATATAAAGCTGACCCAGAATGCCTCCCCCCAACCCCTAGAAAGGGTTAAAGAAATAGATGAATAAATAAGTTCAGAAGTGAGTACTCTTTTTGGAGGGGGGTGATTTAGGCAGGAGGAGCGATGAAATGGGCTGTCCCCTCCGGCCACATCTGACGTCACTTGACAAACGTGATAGCGGTGGTGGTGGTGGGGGGGGGGGGGTGGGGGGGTGGCAGCAGAAGTCAGTCAGAGCCTGGAGGTGACTATAATGAGGGTTATTTCATGGTCACATGGTCCTAGTGCAGGTGAGGTTTCTTGTCTCTTCTCCCATTACATCACTGACAGTCTTGAGAAATGAACTCCTCTCAAGTCAAAAGAGGACAGGCAGAGAGGGAACATGAAGAGCGCGTGCTGAGCCGGCTCCTGCGGACAGCCTTCGCCCGGCCCTGACCTGCCCTTCACGTCAGGAGGCACGGAGGGCAGCTTCCTGTCAGCTCCCCCCAGCTGCCACTAGGGACATTTATTCCCCACCACATGCTACCCGCCACTCTCCATAATGTTAAGTACTGCAGTCTTAAAGTGGAGGGGCTGCTCAGTGGGGCAGTTTTTTTTATACGCAGGCATGTCAATGGTGAACTGCGCCAGTTTCCATTTCCTGCAGTAAGCAGTTTACAGTGATAACTTGGTCGCGCTGCTGACGCAGGTCTGCGCCATTCATGCTCGTATTAAAATCGTGACCATGCACAGGGACTGTCGTCGCTCACCCTGAGAAAAGCCTGCTACCCACCTATAAAAGCCAAAAAGACGGCAGTAGATCACATTAACATTATCTCGCCAGCTCATGTTCCTTGCTGACCTAAGACTTTAATAAAGTGAGATACATAATTTAAAGTGTTATCACATGCTCATTCTTAAGGCTTTATTTATGCAACAGTATTCTGCTGTTCGACAGTCTCAGAAGAGAACCACAGTCCTCTTTGCCTACCTGATAACCCAGCACAACCCCCGAGTGTAATTATAGCTTAGGTGCATCATCTCCAGAGTGTTGCTACAGCAAAGGAGAGAGGCATTCACACCAAACATGCATACGATATTGCGTAAATGTCTGAAGCCATTTATTTGGGCAGTAAATGCATATTTGTTCAGAAGAAACACTATTTAACATTAAAATACGTCATAATACAAAGCAGTAATACAATAAAAAGGTACAAGTATTCTGTTCTCCATTGGTATCTTGCTGGATGGCTGGATGAACAGCGCTTTGGATCCTAAACCTCTCCTCAGGGGCACCCCAGACATTCCTTGTGTTTGTTAAATTTCACCATCAGCTCATGTAAATTAGTTAAATAATTTATTGAAAAATTTATTAGCCAACCGTGGTGTGCTGGTCAAGTCAACAAGTACATGGGAATTCTCTATGATTACTGCAAACGCTGGGGTGATTTTAGGAGAGGATTTGACATGGCTAAACTGACACACTTTAACAGATATAATGACATAGTTTTACACCGACGTAAATATACCTTGAGCATAGTTTCCTGTAGCAGAAGTCAGTCTTTTTAGTTTTTTTTTGTCAGTTTTTTTGTCTGACAGTACTGTATGTGTGGTAAGAATCGTGGAGCAGTACATTCTGCATTTGTTATGTTCACACGACAATGTAACAGAAGAGCTGAGCTCTGTATTATACTTTCATTACTTTTGCACCAGTAAAAATAAAATAAGAAGAAATTATTGCTTTTTCTGTGTTAATTACACTGTTGCTTTCGTAAAAAAATATAAAACATCTCCGTCTCCTACACTTTTTGTATTAGTAAAAACACTGAATAACACGGATTTAATGATATGATTCAGTGTAGTGATTAAGTAACTGAATAACAACAAATAAGCTACTGATGAAAAGAAACATTCGATAAAATGCATTAACAGGTACTAATAATTCAAAAAGAAAGAGAAATATGCTAATTACATCTGAAAATGTCATTCTTGCACATTGATTCAAGTAACCGCTTCTCTGACTTTGTGAGCTGTTACCCATCAGCCCCTGCAGCTAGCGGTGCGGCCCCGAACAGCGGATCAGGGCGCCTGACACACATGCCTCGCAGCTGGCAGCGTGGAGCCGCGTGGCTGCCTGTTTAAGCCGCAGCCTGCGCTGGCAACCTGCTGAGAGATGCCTGATAACAGCAGGGTACTCCTAGCTGTCACCCAGTCGAGGCCCCCCTGACCTTATCTGCTCCAGATCTGCAGCCTCCGTGTGGAACTCGGCAACTGGTTACTGCAGCACCTCTCCATTCGGGGGATTTGCATTGTTAATGAAGCCAGTTTTGCTTCACTTTGAGAAATATTCATGGGTAGGAGCAGCCCTTGGACTCTGGGAGGAGTGCACAAGTGCAAGGCGCTCGCCATCACAGCCGCTGCTCTCTCCCTGCGCCGCTCACATGCCTTACATCTCACAGGCCAAATTATCAAGGGCTTCCCTGCTATTTCCTCAACTCACGGCTCTATCAGGAAGTTGAGTTTGTCAAGCACTTCTGTAGATTATTCTCCCAGTGCGATGGGCTTAAAGCGAAACTACAAGCTCAGCACCTTCCCGATTGCAATGCAGTGAAATGAACGGCACTCTTTGCCACCCATGCAGCAGAGTGCTGTAACAGAGTTCTCCCTCATCGTGACCGCTGCGGTACCCAGAGCAGAGGGGCACCAGTGGGGATACCTAACCTTCTCTTCCAAAGGCTCCTCACTCACTACTCCTCATCAGTCGTCATACATGTTCAGCCTTATTCTGCGAGTCATGACAGATTTACCTCTATACATTCAAAGTACCCAAATCTTTCCAAATCTACCAGCAGTACATGTGTGTAAAGCACAGATTATAGCAGCTTTGTGGAACAATGCATTCACTGATCAGTTTCATCCACTTGTGCTGTAGGTAATACGTTACATGTTTTCAAAGGGGTTATCACAGAATTGCAACTGTAATATCAATAACATTATCTGTATTATTAGTAATATTAGTTTTGCCTCTAAAATGCATAATATGTGACAGGTACCACATATAGATGTGTGAATAAGGCTTCTATAAGTGTAAATGGTGTACAGAAGACATTAAACACTGTATTTGTTTTTAGTTATGTTGTGGATATTATCAAATACAGTCATCATTTCTGACTGTCTTTTGGTTTTAATGTAAAGCTGTTGGATTAATATGATTTGCATTTTTCTCCACAAAGTTTCATCCATTTTTTCCACTTTTGCTATTTTCTTCTGTTTCTGTCAGTAAATGCAAATAGAATGTAAATATTTTCCCATTATCAAGAGAGAATTAGAGGACCAGGCATCCAAGTGAAAGCTAAGGTCATATGAAGGAAATTAAATTTATCTATAAAACTACCAGCTCAAAGGCTATAAAACAGATGATGCGAATTAATGTCTCTCTAATACGAGTTCATTAGTCTTTAAGTGGGGATCTGTGGTGCTGCTCAGTGCTGTATAGAGCAGTAATTGTATTTTAAAAGGATCTGCTATGAGTCCCCCTTTCTGCTAGGGGGCAGTGGTTAATGCATTCTGGTTACCTTTGGTTTCATACTGTCATGAATTTGGCCTTTTTCTCAAAAGATCTGATCTGTATGAGTATTTCACAACTTTCAAGTGAAGGAAAACAGGTGTCTAATCAGCACTGCCATATGAAAATATCCTAACAGGAGAGAGCATCTATCTTCTGGTCCAGATAGAAGGGTGTAGAGCATATCCCAGGCTGCAAAGGGCATGAGGCTGGGGGTCACCCTACAGGAGATGCCAGGCCATACGCTCAATCATACACTAAGGCCAGTTAACAGATGCCAGCTAGCTTAACTGCATGTATTTTGACTGTCGGTGGAGACATACCCAACATGCAGACGTCCCACTCACAGAGCAGAGGTTGGGCTCGGGTGCCAAACCCTGAAGGTGCCAGAACTACCCACTGAGTCAGCATGCTGCTGTATATAATAATAACTACAATAATAATATTAGCAGTAGTAATTGTATTGGAATTAGTAGCATTCATATCAGCATTATTATCATACCTAATAATATGTCGGTATATCATAGAGCAGCTAATACTTAAAATTTCCCAGAATAAATCATTCTTATGCCTCTACTTCATATTTGTGAAATAACGCACTGTGTAACCAGATTTGGACCGATGTGTTTTTCTGAGTCAAAGCCGCGAAAACCATGCCGGATCGCGGTTAGCTCTCCAATGCCGCGTTAACAGCGAATTAATCACAATTGAACTGCTGACACATTTTTGCAGACCAAGCAAAATGGGGATGAGGATGGGTTTGCGCCTGCTTATGTTCTCTGGGTAATTTCATGCATAATTTCATGCACAATTTCTCTTATGCCGGACAGAATTGCTAAGGGTGCCCGGATTGCCATTGCAGCCTGTTCTCATGGTAGGAAATATGCATGTTTAGAGGTCAGTTGAAAGTAGAGTTTTGACACCTAGCCTCTCCACAGTTACCTGTAGGAGCCCTTTTGTTCTCCAGATCCATTCATTCATTACCACTTACAATTCAGTAAGACATGCAAGTGCTTACGCGCTCCAGGGAAAAGTACCCCAAAGGCAGGAAGAAAGATGAAGCTGAATGAATGGGCATAATTCCTTTGATTTAAATGTGCTGACATTTGCTGGGATTCTATTATGCAGCTGCTTAGTAGCATTTTAGCAGGAAAATCCATAGCACAATTTAGCAGGACAGAAAGTAAATATCATACATTTAACACATTTGACTCATTCAAATATTCTGAGGCAATCCTCAAACTTGCTTTTTGGATAGTGAAAGTTAGCCTACTAAACTGGCAAACTGAATAATGTGTAGGCTTTTATAAGTGATCTGATGATAGTAATCCAGCTATTTTGCATGTTAAAGTTTTCAGTGAATGCAGCATGTATTTACTTACAGAGTTAGCAAGGAAAAGTGGCTTATACATCAATTCAATCTGGTTCCAAGGGGTATTAGTGGTATAAAACTAGACTAATGTCTAGAATTACACGACAGTATTTTTAATGATGACTTAGCTAGAATTCCTACTTAATAGCTGTTGATACCATTTGGATGATAAAGTTTGTTACAACTGTCTATTAATTGATCTGTTGATAAGCCAGTAGGAGCTCTACAGCTTAAGGTTTAATTATAATAGCTCTAAATTGAGCGCAAACAAAATCCAGCCATCCATTTTCTGTAACACTTATCCAGCATGCTGTCACAGTGAGCTTGGCGCCAGTCACAGGGAGTATAGGGCACTGGCTGGGGAGACGAATCCCTGTCAGAGAGCACACGTGTTTCGGAAATGAGGAGGCAACCAGAGCACTGAGAGGAAACCCACGCAGACATGAGGAGAGCAGGCGAGCTGCGAGCACGCAGCCAGGGACAGGCGAGCTGTGGGCAGACGAAATGCGAGCACGCAGACAGGGACAGGCGAGCTGTGGGCAGACGAGCTGTGAGCACGCAGCCAGGGACAGGCGAGCTGCGAGCACGCAGCCAGGGGCAGGCGAGCTGTG
This sequence comes from Brienomyrus brachyistius, assembly GCF_023856365.1. Lineage (NCBI taxonomy): Eukaryota > Metazoa > Chordata > Actinopteri > Osteoglossiformes > Mormyridae > Brienomyrus > Brienomyrus brachyistius. Next base: position 11,824,064 of record NC_064540.1, on the reverse strand, counting down.
GGCAGACGAGATGCGAGCACGCAGCCAGGGACAGGCGAGCTGCGAGCACGCAGCCAGGGACAGGCGAGCTGCGAGCACGCAGCCAGGGGCAGGCGAGCTGTGGGCAGACGAGCTGCGAGCACGCAGCCAGGGACAGGCGAGCTGTGGGCAGGCGAGCTGCGAGCACGCAGCCAGGGACAGGCGAGCTGTGGGCAGGCGAGCTGCGAGCACGCAGCCAGGGACAGGCGAGCTGTGGGCAGACGAGCTGCGAGCACGCAGCCAGGGACAGGCGAGCTGTGGGCAGGCGAGCTGTGAGCACGCAGCCAGGGACAGGCACACACCCCTAACTTCTGTGCCACCCAATCGGCATCCATGGCTCTCAATTTTACAATATAGTTAAAATTCAACAGTTTTTAAACTATTTTACAAAGGAACTGAAAAAAATCTAGTCTAATCTGCTTTATAAACTATACTTCTCATGACTTGAATCATTATCAAAACTTAAAAGGAAGGGATTTAAAACCTGATATGAAGCAGAAGTCAAACGAACGGCCAACTTATCTAGACATCAGCATGTCAGATCAGTCAAAGTGTAGTTAGAGTTCAGCATCTATGCCCTGATACCAGAGAAACAAGCAGCATCTCCATGAAACTATTGATGCCTGGCTGGCAAAATGTATGTTTTTTATACACTATATCATGCTTAGAAATACTTCTAAGCATTTTGTTCCTGGGTAATTTGCCCTATACCTGCAAAAGTGCCTAAAAATTTAGAGCAGGCTAACACTTACATATCACCTTAAGAAACACATTGTGCCAAGCTGGGCTTCAAATTTAAGGTCAAGTATGGGATTCTCTGAAAGGATCAGTTAAATGCAGAGCAAATTCCGACTGGCTGTTTTATGACACTGCAGGCAAACACCGACTTCTTAAACAGCTCTGCAATGATGCTCTTATACAGGCGGCTTGGGATAGGTGCCCACTCTCCAGTCATAAGAGAATTAGCTGGCAAAGTTGGGGTTACATATGCATCCTGTTACCTACAGGGAATGACACCAGTGATCTTGTTTGTCAATTTCATTTATCTGGAGAGGATTATGTATAGTGAGCATTTCAGCAGCACAATGAACATTGACTGTTTCATTCTATAGATTGTTGTTGTTCCTCAACAATATACTCATTTAAAAAATTAAAAGCACTATATCACAATATTAAACTATGATAATTAACATGCAGTCCTATTCTACTGCAGTTATTGAAAGCCGGAAATCTGCAGTGAAAATTGGGCTGTTAAATCTAAACCGCAGTCGCAGCTAACTCAGCTCTTATGAATTAACTAATTGCGAATAATAAACGTGCTATTTTGGACCACGGCCTGCTGAGATCTCAGGACTGATGATCTTTAATTGAGTCATTTCCTGCTTGCAGCTCCTTCAACCCAAACCCTTGTCTTATTGGTCATCTTATTCAGTGATTTATTGACTGATGGCATGTTTCTGGATAGGCCTACATGGAAATGGGCACAGGAAGGAGACTGGCTGTTTAATGAGTCCGCATTAGTGCCGTACCATCTCAGCTGTTTGTGTCAGTTTTATCCATGGAAACGAGAAGAAGAGACCCCATCCTGGTCCAGCAATGGAGAGCAAACAGGGCTAAGATGAACCCTGCATAACAGCTGTAGCCACACTGCAGGGATCCCAGAGGCAATCTGTTACAAATACAATCCCCAAATCCCAGCACACCTACCCATAAAGCCGCTCCGAGCCCAAGCGTCCACCGTTTATTTATTATCCCTGGTTTCCTCGGTGAAATCTGGCCACTTGCTATCTCCTCTTATTTCTCTTCCAACTGAGCTTCATTAATAGTTATATGGTGTTTTCTTGATTTTTTTCTGTCCACAATACTTTACAGTGTATTGTTTCGTTCTGCGGTTATGTTAGGAAGAACTATATAAATAGAGATATATCTGTCCATATGCCTGTCTACTTTGCCCACCGATCCGAATCCTGTTCCACACTGGGCAGCCCTTCTTCAACATTTGGCCTTAGTTCAGAATAAGGGAATGGCTGTGAGTTCATTATCAGTGGTCTGCACTGAGGACTTTGCTGGGTTTGTGCTTTATACCTAAAAGCAGCCTGGCTCTGGATTATGGCTCCATCCTTAAAAAATGTCACCTGAGCCTTTTTTTGTCCAACATGCGCATTACTCAGTCCCTGCACAGGGGTGGTGGCCAGACACTGTTTAGCCAGTAAATGAAGGCCTTGATAAGCGGCTTGTGTCAGTCTTAATGGCACCTCAGCTGTCATGGCTAAAACAGCAGCATAGTTTTATATAAAAGTATAATAAAATGACACTTCTGTCAAAAACCTTTCACAGCCAGATTTCCATATGATTGTTCTGGCTTATTCTGCTTTACCTGGTGGTAACACTCTTCTTGCGCCTGAACCCTCTAGTCGGAAAGATACATAGTAATTCCAGTAGTTTTCCTTGCATCGTTATTCATTTTGATATAGCACGTCTGTCACTGTGAATTTGCTCCTCATACATTGCGTGCTGGGCCCTATCTGTGTTTACTCACTAACAGGCAGGAACACTTAAATGAAATGTGGATTTGCATTAGATTTGCTGGAAAAAGAGCATAGCAATATTAAGATGCCTACTGATAATGATGTCCATTGGATATTCCTAGCTTTTTCCTTAGTCCTGGTCCTTATATAGTATTCCAAGGCATCCAGCAAGGGAATGGATATTTTTCCACTGATTGGTTTTTGTTTTGTGATAAATTTTACTCAGTTCTTACAAATTAAACATCCACTCAGTGTCAGTCATTACTCTAACCAGAAAGTAGGATTTAGCTCGTATTTACAATATATCATTCTTAATTTGTAATTAATTTGATGTGCAATGCAAAAATTATGTCGAAAAAACATCTAAATGGGCGGCATGCTGTGAAAGTGAAACCCTGCTGCTTGTAGTGCAGAAGCAGCTCTGAAGCCCAGGGAGGCTCCACTGAACCTTGGCTGACTAGAAGAATCTGGGCCAGTCCCCGTTTAGCAAGCAGAAGTACAGCATTGCTTAATGAGGAAGAAAACATGCAGCTTTTCTGGCTTGGTAATGGAATATTATAGCAGACATAATACTGCATTATCATATAGGGATGTTTGCACTAACAACATGTACTGGAATTATTTCTGGACTTTAGCAGGTTACTCTGCAGCTCAGCATTAAATCTGATGGGTTAGGATGAGGTATGGCAGATAATATGCATATACATGCTCACTCTTCTATCTATCTATCTATCTATCTATCTATCTATCTATCTATCTATCTATCTATCTATCTATCTATCTATCTATCTATCTATCTATCTATCTATATTTTTGTCTTGACATCCACTTCCCCAACAGGCTCGTTATTAAATTTAAAGTTACTATTTACCATACATTCCGTTTGATGCATTTTTCTTATCATCCTTTTTCCTGCTCTGGGACTCACTGTACTTTATCCTTCTGAACCTCCATCCCACAGCTCTTGCTAAAAAGTACTTCTCTGCATCATTCTTTATTTACAGAAATACTAGTATAGCACAAAGAGTAATAGTTACTAGTCGTGCACTTTTGCACTGTGCTCTCCTGTCTACAAGTAGTGATCGCTATACACAGCACTAACAACATTAGTAGCGTCCACTTCTTCTTGTTCCATGATCACTATTGCAGATCATACTAGAGGCATAAATTACTACAAGATTAAAATTAGCTTTATTTAAATAAGAAGGTTGTTTACATTGTACTTATATTAATGTTTATCAGAGTAGCTGAACACGGTAAACATGCTATTCCTAGCAGTAAAATCCAAACTGACCCGCAGTAAAGGGGCAAACTCTCCTCACCAACCCATGAAGCTGTACACACAGTTAAAGCAGACAGGGGCTTCTGCCAAAGAACTCCCCCTGAAACTTCCCTTTAATCCATCAACTAGGTCAGAGCCGGTGTGGGGACGGATAATGAATCGCGGTCTTGTAGCCGTCCAGAAAAGCAGCCGCGACCTTGCTGAAGCCGCCCCCTAAAGAGACCCTCACTTGAAGTCTGGAGGACAAATGGCCAAAAACTGCTGATGCCAGGTGTTTGTAAAGTCAGGAAGTAAATGCTGCAGTAATGCACCCGGGCAAGGCAGGAGCGCAGGCTTAATGGTCGCTAAATCGCTTCATTTTTTGGTGCTTAGTAAACAGTAAATGCCTTCTTTCTACCTATAATCACCAGAAATGGGTGTTATTTTGGTCCCTAAACCAAAGATTATTAGAAATTATTTAGATTACATTTACTTTTAAAAACAAAAAGCAATAACATATAAAAGATTTAATGTAAAATTTCATATCATGTATGAAAAAACATCTTCAAGCAGCACAAATTATGCGTTAAACCACCCGTTTTTAGTACTGTGCTATTTATTTATGTTATGTGTCAAAATGACGGACAGGAAACAGCGTGATTTTCTCTGGGTACAGTGAGGGCAGACAATAGTGAGGGCAGACTGTAGTGAGGGCAGACTGTAGTGAGGGCAGACTGTACTGAAATGTCCCCTCTGGAAACAGCTATGAAGATGATATATCTGTGTTAGGAGCCCATTTTTAAAGGTTATACTGTACATAAAGCTGAAACTTACATCCAGTGTAAGAGAAAATATATCAATACTTTTCTTACAATTCAGTGTTGAATTCATGTGTTTTCAAACGCCAGTTTTTACTCAGTGAGGAATCTGCAGCGCTAATGGACTACAGTACTTAAAGCTATTGTATACACTGATCAAGGTAGAAAATGGCATCAGACACATCTAACATAGAACATATTTATATATAGATGTTCATTCATCCATCCATTTTCCAAACCGCTTATCCTACTGGGTCGCAGGGGGTCCGGAGCCTATCCCAGAAGCAATGGGCACGAGGCAGGGAACAACCCAGGATGGGGGGCCAGCCCATCGCGGGGCACACTCACACACCATTCACTCACGCATGCACACCTACGGGCAATTTAGTAACTCCAATTAGCCTCAGTATGTCTTTGGACTGTGGGGGGAAACCGGCGTACTCAGAGGAAACCCCACGACGACATGGGGAGAACATGCAAACTGCACACACATGTGACCCAGGCGGAGACTCGAACCCGGGTCTCAGAGGTGTGAGGCAACAGTGCTAACCACTGCACCACCATGCCGCCCCATTCCTTTATATATATATATATATATATATATATATATATATATATGTATATATTGTTTATATATATTTATATGTATATATTGTGTGTGTGTTTGTATTGCTGCCTTATGACCTTAAATGTGGTCTGATCATCAATAACTGATACAGAGAAACCAAGTAAGCAAACTGTTTTTTGTTGAACACATTTTTCTAAGATTAATCATATTTGTTGAGACAAGTATGTGAATCCTTGATGTAATTGGCTCAATTATTGAGATAATTTGTGTCCCATGGTCAAAGCAACGAGGTGACAATCAGGGACGACTTCACTTGTCACCGCAGGAAATTGATTTTCTGATTCTCAAAATCTGAAGACCTCAAAGAGATGTCAGCGCTTATGAAGCTGGAAAAGGTCACATGAAATGTTTTAAAGGTTGTTTCCTGTATCTCTTCATGGTCAAGTGGATGCTATTCAGTGGGTTGAACACTAGGCACCATTGCTTTTTAAGAAGTGGTGAGAATTCACTCAAACTGAAAGGCAAAGAGACCTCCTGGGGAACTGCAGGGGAACAGCTATAGATCTGCTGGACTCCAGTGCCACACCTACTGTATGTATATTACTTTACCTTACTTTACCTCACCTAACAGAGCTATATATATTATACGCCTGAATCATGGGGGAAGCACTTGATCAATAGTGAGGTGCATTGAAGAGCATATTCAGATGTGACAAGCGTTATGCTTTTTAGACAGACGGAGAATAACACAAGATAATGTCAGGGTGTTCATCCATGAGCTGAAGCAGAACGTGAGTCATGCTGTACACCGGTGATGTTTAACAAACTCTACAAAACGGCTGAAGCAGAAGAAGTCTTGCATTGTGGAACAGCCTAAGTATGATATTACATAATTAATTCAGCCAAGGCAGCTGGAAAAACATCAAAGGATCCAAGAGGAAATGGGCCAAAATACCTTCAAGCTGATAAACAGAACTGATCAACAAGTATAGGAAGCATTTGGTTGAAGTCATTAAAGAGGCACCTCAGATACTAATTTCAAAGGATCACACACTTACTCCAATGAGACAGTGGATGCTGTACCAAGCTGTAGAAATGCAGTTATGTGTGGCTTTTGCTGGATAGTAGTGGTGTAGTAGGTAACAATCCTGCTGTACAACCCAAAGACACGTTTAGGTCCATTGGGATCTCTAAGTTGACTGTGTGTGTGAAGACGCCTTGTGGTGGAGCGTCATCCCATCCAGGGTGTCCCATGTCTCATTCTCTGTGTTTAATGTGATAGGCAGTGGGCTCTGATACACATCTGTGATAAAATGGCTCACACGCATGTGTGTGTGTGTGTGTGTGTGTGTGTGTGTGTGTGTGTGTGTGTGTGTGTGTGTGTGACATGATAAAAACCTGTTATGTTGACATTGTGGAGACCATTGTTTTGGTACCCACAAGGGGAAATTCCATTTGATAAAAATCTGTGACTGCAATGAAAAAAATAAACATGCTAAGACACTTATATTTTGTCTGGTTACTTATATTTAAGATTAGAGTTGTGTGGGGGTTAAGGATGTCATGTTGTGATTAGAGTTTTCGCCATAGAAATGAATGGAGAGTCCCCAGAAAGATATAATTACAAACCTGCGTGTGTGTTTGTTTCTGTGTGTGTGTGTGTGTGTGTGTGTGTTTGTTTCTGTGTTTGTGTATATATATATATATATATATATATATATATATATATATATATATATATATATATATATATATATATATTCATTCACAGGGGCACCAGCTGTAGAAATACGAAGATAAAAAATACAAAGTACAGGCCCAGAGGTCTTAAGACGTGTTGCCTGATACAGTAGGGATAGATTTACAGGCGGGCTGGCTGGTGACCGTCCCGCATAGCACAGGGTACCAGTCAGGGCTGGACCCTTGGCAGGATGCCAGTCTATGGCAGGGCACAAACATAATTCATAAAGGCCAGTACAAATTACTGGGCATCTTTGGTGGATCCCAGAGAACCTAGAGGAAATATTCAAACTCCACACTCACAAAGGGAGGAGGATTCAAACCCACAACCCTGGTGGTGAGAGGCCAGCGGGTTGCCACATTAATCCATTTTTGTGCTAAAGTGTAGTTTCTAGTTCATTCATATATTCCATTAAAAATGTACCGCATTATGTAGAAGCGAATAATTAGTTCAAAATGTCACTTACCCCAAATGATTAACAGATATATAGAGATTTATCATAAAAAATATTTTAGACATGAATTTTAAGCTGTAGGGGCGGCATGGTGGTGCAGTGGTTAGCACTGTTGCCTCACACCTCTGGGACCCGGGTTCGAATCTCCGCCTGGGTCACATGTGTGTGGAGTTTGCATGTTCTCCCCATGTCGTCGTGGGGTTTCCTCCGGGTACTCCGGTTTCCCCCCACAGTCCAAAAACATGCTGAGGCTAATTGAAGTTACTAAATTGCCCGTAGGTGTGCGTGTGTGGGTGAATGGTGTGTGAGTGTGCCCTGCGATGGGCTGGCCCCCCATCCTGGGTTGTTCCCTGCCTCGTGCCCATTGCTTCCGGGATAGGCTCCGGACCCCCCGCGACCCAGTAGGATAAGCGGTTAAGAAAATGGATGGATGGATTTTAAGCTGTTAAACAGCAAATAAACAATGCTACAACAATGTGTATATGTGATGAAGGCAGCACTGAAGATAACAAATGAACAGGAAACTTAAAGTAATCATGTAATTATTGAGGCTAAATAACTTGCTTGGTTTTGCTAACCATCATCCAAGCCAAAAAGATTCATTTAATGGATGAACTTTGGGTGGGCCCTCTGTTAGATCATCTTCAGCAGGTCAGCAACAGTGGCTCTGTATGGTGTCAAAGTTCTTGGAGTTCTGTGACTGGTCATCATTGGAGACTTCCAATATTATTGTACCGGCAGTGAGATCTGCGCATCCCAGCATGCCTTGCCAGCGCTTGTGTATATAGCCATGTGTCAGTGTATTGTAAATAGCCCTTGTACTGTTGTTATTATGGCTATAGTTACCACCCTGATGGTGGCATGTATGTCTACCTGTATCTTGTACAGGTGTGCCCTGTCCGACCCTAAAGTGTTCTTACCTTGTATAAATGTCTCACTATGTGTTCACCTTACATTTCAGCATCTGACTACCTTGTGTTTCGGCTGGGTGTATTTGGATGTTCGGTACTTGTTTGGTGCCTGTTACAGTCCTGTTCAGGACTACAATAAAGAGTGCGAGCAATTCTGCTCATCCTTCGCTGCTCTCATGATGCCTCATTCAGTCTGGTGCTACATTATACAGTTCAGCTAACCCTAAAGACAAGGGATGGCATCAGATTCGAAAACGGCTTGAAAAGAGTGAAACTTAGTGTATAATGGAGGAAGAACTAATTGGAATCAAATGAGAGAGCAGTGTAAGATGTAACTTAAGAGCATTCAAACAAAATTTAACAAAGGTTACGCTTCAGTTTCAGAATATGGGATGCATTTTCTTATGTGTTTTATGCTTCCACTAATTAATTATGAATGTTTCCTATCATGATTTTGTTTTTGTGGTTCCAGTAGCCAGTGGCTACTTGGTCCTGGGCAGTAGTTGCAGATGATGAAATTTAAGTAGCCTCCAAATATCATACCCATCATGCACTGCAGCAGTTAGCAAATTCCACAAGCAGGCATTTTTTGTTAAATGCCCACCTCAACAACATCGTTTGACTACAAAACATTGAAAACTATTACATTTGCAAATTGTTTTAAGTATTGTACCAAATTTGTTTGCGTTGACTTCCACCATAATGAGATTGTGTACATAAAAATGAAAAAAGTAGCATGTCATGTGTTCATATAATATGCATGACGTTCGTGCCTTTATCCTCAGGAGTGTTTTGCATATATGTGAGATTTGCAGTTGGATGGGGGCCCTGGACATCATTGGGGGGGCCCGGGCCCAGGGCAGCTACCCCTGTTGCCCTGCCTACCAGCCCGTCTCTGCCAGTAACACTAAGTTAAAACGCTGAGCATCCGCATCTTTGATCTTCATCTTATGACAATAGTGCCCTCTAAAGGACTGCATACGAACAGCAGTTCTTTAGCAGTGACTGCCACTACCTATTTCATAGATTATGCATAATTTTGTAACTTTTGTGTTAAAATCTCATTTATCTCCCAGTTCAGTTTCATATTTTGAATTCAGTTTTACAACATGCATTACACCCACTCCAGGAAGTAACAGAGCAGCACTAACTCGCCTAAACTGCAGATGTTTGTGAGGGAAGCAGAAGAGGTCATGTAAAGGGAGAGCATGGAAAGGGCACGGGCACCGAGCATGTGCAAGAACTGAAACTGCAGCCTTGCAGGTGTGAAGCCGCAGCGCTGCCTACTGAGGGACGCCACATCAGAACCACACTCCTGTTTTTCCATTATCATACATTATTAATTGTACTGTGGGGGAGTAAGATGAAAATAAAGATGCAGGGATCTGTGGTGTCAGATATTGATTCATTCATACTGTAAAGCAGCTCCGCAGTGCATTCGTTCAGTAGTTCTTCGCGGTATGTGTCACTAGCATCTGTCACGTAGCAAAACAGGAAGCCATGTTGCTTTATTAAAATCTTTCAAGGAAGGCAAGCTTCTTATTTTTAAGTCCATCTTTCACAGCTTAACTGCACATCATTAGAAAACTAAATTGAAAATAATATTATTAATTATTCATCTTCCTCTAAAGTTCTGGGAAACAGCCGTTCAGATTCATGAGGCTAAGTGGAAACAAATGTAATGAGGTGTGTGAATCTGGACCTGTTCTTACTGCATTTAGCTTATTTGTCTGCAGTTGCTATAGTAGCTTCAATATGTTTGACCAATCAAGGCAAAGCATAATACAATTTTAACATAATTATTTTCAATAAACCTGATGTATTAAACCAATCTCCTAACATAATTAGAGTATACCTAGAGATGCTGTTTTGCTAATTATCGTAAAATAATTTAATAGCTATTCATAGCACATAAAAATCATTAATATAGCATCTGATTCTAATTGTGCATATAAGAATATATTATGCATAAGGTATAAATTCCTAAAGCACATATAAACACCATAAAGATCTAAAGAGCAAGTCTAGACTTAATAAATGAATAAAAATTTAATAAAAATTGTCTTTGGTTTTCTCCGCTCCCAATCTTGTAAATGCTTCTCCTCCTATAGCTTTAGGAGCACAGCTATCAAACCTTCCACACGTTTTCATCCCATAGTCCTGAGTTTGGGGTGTGCTGTCATAGGCTCCCGCACCCTCCATCATTTTGAAAGGTCCCACCGAACACCCCATTTTTCCCATTGACTTATACAGAGAAGATTTTTAAACTGCTGCCCCTCTCACACAATCATGGGCTGACACTGAAGCAACTGGGGAAATTTGGTGGACATCCACGATCCAGGGTCCTCCCCTGCATCCAATCGAATTTCATCCAATCAGAAAATAGATATTTAGAAACTCTATAAATTATGTCATAAATTTCTGGTTAATTATGTCATCTGCCATCCTACAAAAAATTGAACTGCTGCCATTGTCACACTTTTGATGGCTGGGTCCCCAGGCTTTGCCAAATAGGTCAATGGGTGACTGGGATCCAAGGTTAAAAAAAATGGGTGGAGCCTCCAACAGGCAATAAGAATTCAACAACAACAACAAATTTATTTTTGTACAGTATAGTGCATTATCACAACATTACATTGTCTCAAAGCGCTTTACAGCATCCCCACCCAAAGCCCCCAGTGAGTAAGCCATGGGCGACAGTGGCAAGGAAAAACTCCCTAGGAGGAAGAAACCTTGGGAGGGACCAGACTCAATGGGGGAGCCCAACCTCCAGGGGCCGGCAGGGAGAGTCAAATAGGAGAGATGGTTAAGTGCCAAGTCACGCTGTCCAAATCATAAGATTTGAGACATAACCGGGGAGCAGGGAGGTGATGACAAGCCGGTGCCGATTCTCCTTCCAATCACCAGGCAACCAGAGGTAAGGCAGTGAGTCATACATGGAAGATGACACAGGCAGAACGGCGAGCTGGATGCAGGGACGTCACTGGTGGTGGCGACGTCACATGTAGCAGGGTGTGCTGGACATCCTGATAGATTGAGGTCTCCAGGCAGCACACCCTGCCTGGAGAAATAAAATGTGCAATTAGTCAAAGCAGGGGAGTCTATAGGCAGTGCTAACAGCTAGGTGAGTGCAATATGAAGTGCAAAGTGTAAGCTCCTGTAGATAAGGCTAAGGCAGCATAAGTAGGAGGGAGAGGCAGGTGGGAACGCAGGTATAGGGAGTCCCTGAAATGTCAGCACTCCGATTCCACAAGGGATTGTGAAGCTAGAGTGACAGCACTGACAGTCCAGTTTATCCAATGTCAATGGCACCGATCCCCACCCAGCTCTACACCTCACACTATAGGCAGCTAGTGTCCCTATAAGTTAAACTAAACCGGTGTGTTTTTAGTCTAGACTTAAATATTGAGAGTCAGCCTGAATCCCACATATCCGCTGGCAGACCATTCCACAGCTGAGGAGCTCTATAGGAGAAAGCTCTGCAGCCTGCCGTAGCTATTTCTACACTAGGCACTAACAGATAACCCATGGCTTGAGAACGAAGCCAGCGTGGAGGGTCAGCAGGTCACTAAGGTATTCTGGTGCAAGGCCATTCAGTGCTGTATAGGTTAACTGCAATATTTTATAGTCAATCCAAGACTTAACTGGTAGCCAATGAAGGGAAGATAAGACCGGTGTAATGCGATCAGAATTCAGACTTTTAATGGCAGGATCCAAAAACATTGCACAGTTGGTTAATGAGCGACTGCGGTTGGTTAATGAGTGACTGCGGAAGTGGCCGGAGCCTCCAGCAGCCAATCAGAATTCACTCATTGAATTTAATGGGAAAATTTAAACTCCTGCCATCGTTATGCTTTTGATGGCAGGGTTCCCAAAACTTGTACAGTTGGTCAATGGGTGTCTGCCCCTATAGCAGGCCCTCTGATGGCGGACAGACCTGTCCCTAATAGGACAAGTAGTTTCAGAAAATGGATGGAGGAGCACACATGCCCCAAAAGTTAAAACTACGGAGTAGCACTTTTTTGCTTGAATTGTGTCCAAAAGTCTTGCAGGGTAAGTATCCAATAGTACCGGACGCACACTTTGGGAGTACTAGCCAGGAGAGAACCAGGAAAGCACAGTGAGATTTCAGTTGGACTGTTGGTGAACGGGTCTCCCAGAGTTTTTGTCAGATTAATGTGAGGGCTCAGACAGGGCCAGCCCTGGCTGTTTATCGTTTTATAGCTTTACTGCTGTGCTGTTGCCTTGGCAGTGTAACTTGGGTCATTGCTCCGTTGGGATGTAAATTACTCACCCAGTTTCAGTTTCCTGACAGAGGATAGGTGTTCTTCCAGAATCAGTCTACATTGAGAACCCTTCTGCCTTCCCTCTCTCCTCACAAACTGTAGAAACACCCCTCCCTATTCAGTTCTTGGACCCATAGACGGTCCAGTTTTTGCTCCCTCCCAGCTCCCTGCCCGACTATCCACATCTTTTGCTCCCTGCCAGCTTAAAGCAGAAACATGCAATGCCTGGGTTGGGAAACACTGCTCTAAAAGATGCTACCTCCTTCAATCTTTAGTGCAGGAATGGTGATCTTTACATGTTTGAATTTTGGATTTTTCTATCTTGGTGTCATCAAAACATGAAACCTTATATTTTAGATGAACCTCAGTCTGGCCTCGTTCTCTTAGAGTTTCTCTTCTTGGCACTCTTATAGAGAGATTTGCGCAAAACCTTTAACACTGTTGTAGCATACAAAAGTTAAGGGTTTGTTGACCAGATAGCTTGTAGGTTCTTCAAAGTGGCCCCTGGATCCTAGGGAGCTTCTTAAATTAATCTCATGGGTTTCTAGACCAGTTTGTTGGGAGGATCTGATGGAGGCAAGGTTGTTGTAGCGCCTTCCATTTCATACTGAGGATCTTCACTGGGAGTTTGTGTATCTGACAGGGATCAATCGTGATGTGGACTGTACGTCCCAACCAGCAGGTCTTCTAATGTCACACTAATGTCACAGGAAACGGGCAACTGACAGGACTATGGACTGCTGGTGGGCCTAGCGAACAAAACAGGACAAAAGTGGTGAACTCAATGGAGGAGAGAGACAGGAACCAAGAGTCCAATGAGGGGAAGGGAGCAGGAACAGAAGATGGGAACCAGGAATCCAAACAAGAAATGAGTATCAGGAACCAGAAACCAGGACACAGCAGCTGGCCAGGGGACTGCAGTCTAGTGACCAAGGAACTAGGAGATAGATTGCAACAATTTATGAACAGGGAGAAACAAGACCGGCCTTAAGGTGGACCCCAGAACAGGGAATGAGAAGACTTGGGTCAAAAATTAGAAATTAGGATCATGGTATCAAATGAAAGAGCACAAAAAATCCTTTCCAATGATGCTTGAATTTTAAGAATCGGACAAAAAATTATCAAGATATGCTAATTTGAAGTTTCACATTTTTGAGAAAAATGGTCCCAAAGATGATCAATATAAACTCCTTAGCAACACATATTACTTTTCAGGCAAATAAAATGAAATTCACACCATATATCAATCACATATAGACCAACATATTCATGAAAAATCTAATAACAAAATTGTAACAGGAACATATCAAACACATCTATTATACCATAATCCTAATTGCTAATTTTTGACCCAAGTGTACAGTTTTGTGCTGGAGGGTCACATATATTAGAATACATTCAATGTGCTGATTCATCAGTATAGCTCATTAGGTGTAATATAACTAGGTATGGCGCACTTGTCTGGGTAAATAAGTAATGAATGACAGCTATTAAATGTTAAATTTGACAGACTTCTCTGGAATCTATCGAGCCGGCCTTTGGCATACATACGTTTATCAAGGGGTAATGAGCAATATTAATCTAATTCACTTTCTGAAGGCTTAAGTCAAAATTGACATTAAATAGACACTTTAAACCAGTGAAACCAAAGCATACATTTCAATTTCCCCACAGTCCATGAGTACAATTTTCTAACAAACCATGAGCAACTACTAAAGCGAGGAACACAGCAGAGTATTACAGTACTTAAAGGCACGCTGGGGACTGGGGAACACACTCCAATTAACACAACCAGGAACTGGAACCCAAAATCTGACTGAGGGTAAATGAAGGTTTTCATGAGGGTGAGCAACTGCATCTTGTCCAAAATGCCCCAAACCAGACGTCTGCATAGAGAATGGCTATTTCCTGGCTGAGGCATCACCATGGGGACCAACCCCATCACCACCGGAGAGGAGAAGTTGCTAGAAACACATTTGCCAAACCTTGCCAGCTCCATTCTGCATTTAAGGTACCTGTGAGTGGTAGATCACCATGGTTGGTGGAGTAATCGCAGTACTGGCCCTAGAGCACAACCCTGAACCCTGACAACTGCTCCATGGATACCACATGAATGACTGACCTTCTACTCTGACTCGCGCTTCACTCTCACATGTGGAAGGCTCTGTGGAGAGCATGATGGGATATGCAAATCTAAAGAATTTCTATGTGGCCTAATTTTGTACAAATGGCAAATAAATTATAATCTGATGTGCTAAAAACTCCTTGTCGCCCTTTGCTGAGTACTAATGAGATACAGCACCTTGTAAAGAGAAGATCAACAAGGAGTAGGCACTTTAATCACTACAATAACACAGTCACTACAGCGGCAGATTAATGATTACTCACCTGGGAGGCAATTGGTCATGTCAGAGCCGATTAGCAATGACTGTTACTGGAGAGCTTTCAAAGATAGATCGCTTAAAAATGACACGAAAATAATGCAATATAATACAGCTCAGGGGTGGCTAGACGGCACAGTGTTTGGTACCAGGGTTTGAATCTCTGCCATGGTTCCATGTGTGTGGAGTTTGCATGTTCCCCTCATGTTCCACTGGGGGCTCCAATCCCCCCCCCCTCCCAGATATTATCAAATATCCCATAACTGTGAATGAATGAATGAATGGTGTGTGAGTGTGCCCTGTGTTAGGTTGGCACCCCATCTTGGTTTATTCCCTGTCTTGCACCCATAGCCTCTAGAATAGGCTCCGGATCCCCCGTGACCCTGAATAGATACAAAAAATGAAAAGATGGAATATATCTTAGTATCAGGCTCCGAAATGCAATGAAAGTTGACATTTAAAGGAAATTTAGATTCCTATGTCCAATTGATAACTTTCTTAATGAAGGATATTGTTATACATGTTGCTCAATGTTTTTTTTCTTGAAATGAATTATTACATTTGATTTCCATTTCCACACATTGCAATTTCCTGGCCAAATTTCTTCATCAGTTCTCCAACTGGAAATCACGAAATACATTTTTTTTTCCGCAAAGCCACATCAGATATGGCGATGACGCCTTCTGGCCTAGTGCTGGTGTACGTGTGTGTGCTGAGGAAATGCCTCACCACAGCCCACCCTGTCCCTGTTGCTAGGAGAGTCTGGAAAGGGCAGCTGACTCTGCTCTGAGTCACGCCTTACACCCCCACATTGCTGATCTGTGACTGAACGAAGGCAGCAAGGTGATTAATACAGGAAATTATTTTTTAAAAGCCCATCAGCTCCTTAGCAATTTACAAGAAAATGTATTTCACATTTCATTTGAGCCTGTCATTGTCTCGGTGTGACCCACCATTGAACTGTACTGTTAAGTGTATATCTTTTGGTTTTCTTTAATGTGCAACCTACTGATAGACAAAGCAATAGATGACAGCTGGGTTTGGTGGCCATGGTTGGTTACCAGTCAACAAATGCTCTCAGGTAATAAAACCCAGGTTGACTGGGCTGATCTCTTGGTTTAAATATGCTCAGCTGGGTGGAGTTTCTTACTATGCTGCCAGCAAGGAAACAGCGGCTGAACCCTAACCCTGACCCTAACCCTAACTCATATTTACCAGACTAGGGGCTTGAGTCTCCCCCGGCAAAGGTCAGTTCAGAGTTCAGAGTGCAGGTGAACTGGGCTTCTAATTTGGCCCGTAATGGGCTGGTATCCCATCCAGGGGACCCCCTGACCTATGCACCCTAGCACTGGCTGAATGATCTTCACTACTCTGTACTGTTTTTGTTTGTTTTGTTTTTATTCAACCCTTTATTGCTGTTGCAATATACCATGTCACTAGTTACGAGTACCAGCACTGGACAAGTAGTTTGAGGTTTGGATGCATCCCGCACTATTTAAGACAAATTTTTTAGGTGACGTGATCTTGAAGAATCATTGCAAATAAGTTACTGCATTGTAATAAATTACTACCGACGTTTAAATTATATATTGATCACAAGCAGCTGCGTTGCTCTTGAAGCACAGAGACAGTGTATGACAAAACTTTACACCGTAATATACAGGTGCACAACTGCCGATTGTAATTAAACCAACGTGAGTGGTGCCATAGCAACACAACACTGGACCAGATCTGAGTCACCAAGAAATGACCTGTGGGAGATGTTACCTTACTCAGTCAATGGGGGACTATTGCTCAGTCTACAGTATGATTTTGGGGATCTTGCTAAGAAATAAATTTACGTGTGCTCTTTCAGCAATGGAGTTCATTTTATGTAATATAGCTAGGAAATGTGCTTTTCTCTGGGGGGATTCATTAATGAGAGATCTTCAATTTGAATATTTCAGAGAGAATAATAAGCATGAATTTAAGTTTTACGGAAAGTTATGGCGTATTTTTCTCCAGCAAACACGCTACATCTACGCAACTAATCAAAAGCAACTGAAAAACACAAGAGTTACACTTTTGTACTAATATGTTGCTATAGCTAGATTTGCCATTCGCTTACCTGCAAATCAAAACACCAGAAGTTCTACAAATAAAAAAGAAATTACTGCATGGCTTTAATTTATTATCCATAGATGCCTTGTTTATTAACTTATACAGCTTTCAAGCACTCCATGTGTACAAGGCAGTGCTGTTTGCCAGTGCACAGATTAGTTTGAACCCCAACAGTGGGCAGATCTCCATCCTATAACCTTGAGGAGCAACTGAACGAAAGGTTTGCAGCGATCTTTTCGTGTTCCCGTCTCTCTCTCCCACGTCCATCCCGTTTCAGCACTCATAAACAGGCTGTGCGTATCGGACAGCTCCGGTGCTCCGGAGTGAATAACGCCGGATCTCGGTTTTTTCTCTCCAGCTTCGCCTAGTCTGATAGCCAGAAAGGCGTGTTTGTCTAGATACACAGACTGCCTGCGACGCGACAGAGAACAACATCTCAATTCACAGGTAAGCGCATCATCCATCCATGCATCTATTTGTCCTCTTTATGCTTCACGAGTTCCTCATTATAATCCCCTGTCTCGGTTACCCCTCCGTCTGAATGTGTATCTGTATGAACCCATCAGTCAGCAATCCGACAGATGTGTCAACATTCGTGCAATGAATGATAATACATATGTTTCAGTTACTCATAACGGAAAATGACCCAGCACTTTCCACCCGTCAATTAAATTTTGCATAAATAAATTCCGCAGCGCTTTACGATTGCGGATGATCATCATCAAAGCATCGATCAGTAATAAACTTTGGTTACTGATCATTCCTGAGCAGTTTTGTCTAGTTTCATGATGAGTAGGCTGTTTGAAATTAATTGAATGCTACAAGTGTTGCGCGGGATTAGATTTAGTGGCACGTTTTGACAGGATGTGCAGTTACAGCACTACCACAGCCGTCCATTTGCCTGGGGTTAGGGACATGGTGATGGGGTTACACAAACGGAATGGTCTGAGTCATAACTTACTGCTGTCTCGCATTTTTTACTTCCATTTTTTATGGGGGGAGGGGTGGCACATATGTAAAGATGATTTGCTTCTACCACAAAATTCACAAGAACAATGATTGCTAATCTATACAGATACACTAATCTGTAAACCTTTGTGAACAGGAAAAGGATGGATGGATTATTGTTTGATTGAATTGAAATTGCATGGTCAACATGAATGTCCATATTGCTTTTCGGGACTTATTTTATAGCTCCTCCTTCTCATTATTTTCCTCTGTGATTTTATGATCCGTATGTCATGGTGATGCTGCTTGCTGATTCTGCAGACTGCTTTTGAAGACCTGAGGTGTACATGTCTTTCTGCCCTTCTGGCTTTGATAGCTGGTCAGTGTTGAATGTACTGTATGGCTTTTCTTTTCAATAATAAGCCCAAGTGCCAACTGACTAAATGCAAAGTGCAGCTGAATCGTGTGCCAAGCACTTCCAAGAAGCAATTGCTAAATTTCAGCATCTGACTAAGCTTTACTTTGGCTGCATCAAAGCGACAAATCTTGACACATTATTCCTGAATATGTGCCAGTGCTCATGTGCCAGTTCACCAGAGTGAAAAAACTCTCCTAAAGACACATTTGCTGTAAGTTGCCGAAAATATTACTAATATTACTAAAATTGTTGTGAGTAATACACCGATTTTACCGGCACAAACACCTGGCAGCTATGCCTGATAACTGCCCTTTGGTTCAGGTGTCAGGTGCCAAAAGACAGCAAACTTTCCAACTCAAACGACTCCCGTCTTCCTGGGAGAAACAGTGAAACATGATAGACGCGGAGGCAGTGGTGGAGCCAGTGGCAGTGGTGGAGCCAGTGGCAGTGGTGGAGCCAGTGGCAGTGGTGAGGGTGGGAGCAGAAGTCATTTAGGGGGGGGGGGGTACATAAATTTAAATATTAATATAAGGCATCTAGAAAAAAAAGGGACTATTTAAGGTACCTAAATGCTATAACTCTATTTTGTCTATAATTCAGGCAGTGGTGGAATTATCAAATACACATTTAAAATGCGAATTTCTTGCAGTTAAGATAAAAAGCTTACATTAAGATCCCCAAACTTCTGCATTACTCCCTATGGCACATGTTTAGCTTAGCAGTACTACCAGTCTATCAGTATATCAAAGTCTGATTTAACCACAAAAATACAAATATGATGGGGGTTGGCCTGGGTTCAGTCCAGGGGGGCCGTGGCCACACCTTGCCGCCCCCCAGATCGGTGTATGCGCGTTGGCTGTGATTCTTAACTACATGTGTTCTCAGGGTAGCTGCGCATGGTTTTCCGCCATTTTTCGAGCGTCGCTGACTGCAGCCTGGCTCTGATTGGCTGTTACAGATCCACAGTGCAAGCTTGCCACATGGGGAGCGAATTGCCTTGCTGTTCTCTCCTCTCCACCACGCCTGCTGCTGTGAACCAGTCGTTTGGTGTGCGCTCCTACCTGCACCTCTTCTACGAGGACTGTGCCTTCTCGAGGGCCCAAGACGATGACGATGACGATGGTGATGAGGTGTCAGCGGAAGAAGCCCTGACTCAAGGTCTATGGATCTGGCTCCTTTGGAGGGTAGGGGCAGCATAGCCAGTATGACCAGTATGGCCAGTATGGCCAGTATATACCATTACTCCACTGTAATACTGTTTATCAGTCCCTGACCTCAGACAGTACAGCATCAATAAGGCAATTATCAGTTTATACATACACTCAGTGACAAATAAGTTAAGCACCCAGACGGAGTGATGGAAATTAAACGAATCTGCACATAATGAAACATCATATGATTGTATTATATGATATTATAATATATATATATAATATAATATATTATATTAACTTGCAATTATAATACCAGATCAAACAGACAACAGAGTGGACAGTATGGACACACTGCTGGTCCCATGTCAGTAGGGTGTGGCACCTCCCCGCCCCCCCCAGGCCTGAATACATGCGGCGATGCGGTGTGGAAGGGAGTCATACAGCCGTTGTATCCTCTTCTGCGGCAACTCGACCCACGGCTGTTGTAACTGGCCCTCGAGATCCTGCAGACTGGCACTGGGTCTGAGTTGATGTCTGAGCTGATCCCACACATGTTCGATTGGGGAAAGATCGGAGGACCTGGCTGGTCACGGGAGGACCTCAACATGACACAGGCAGTCCATGGACTCACATGCCGTATGTGGACAGGTGTTGTCTTGTTGAAAGACTGTGCCAGGGTTCTGTCTCAGGAGGGGTAAGACATGCAGACGCAGGATGTCACTGACGTAGCGCTGTGCCATCAGAGCCCTGAATCACTACCAGAGATGACCTGAAGTCATACCCTATGGCTCCCCACACCATGATGTCATACCCTATGGCTCCCCACACCATGATGTCATCCCCTATGGCTCCCCACACCATGATGTCATACCCTATGGCTCCCCACACCATGATGTCATACCCTATGGCTCCCCACACCATGATGTCATACCCTATGGCTCCCCACACCATGATGTCATCCCCTATGGCTCCCCACACCATGATGTCATACCCTATGGCTCCCCACACCATGATATCATACCCTATGGCTCCCCACACCATGATGTCATACCCTATGGCTCCCCACATCATGATGTCATACCCTATGACCCCCCACACCATGATGTCATACCCTATGGCCCCCCACACCATGATGTCATACCCTATGGCTCCCCACACCATGATGTCATACCCTATGGCCCCCCACACCATGATGTCATACCCTATGGCTCCCCACACCATGATGTCATACCCTATGGCTCCCCACACCATGATGTCATACCCTATGGCCCCCCACACCATGATGTCATACCCTATGGCTCCCCACACCATAATGTCATACCCTATGGCTCCCCACGCCATGATGCCAGGAGTAACGCCGGTGTATCTCTATACTACATTGGCAGGATTGGTCCTCCCCCTCAGTACCGGCATACGTCTATGACGGTCATCTGTGGTAATGCAGAACCGAGACCCATCACTGAAAATGGTACGACACCACTCATCATCAGTCCATGCCTCCCGGTTACGGCGCCACTACAAAGGCAGCCGTCTCTGCGCCGGTGTTAATGGCACCCTACAAATGGGAGGGTGAACCTGTAGTCCGGCTGATGCCAGTTGTCCAGACACAGTGCAGGATGACATAGGGCGTTATAGAGGGTCCAATACCTGTATCAGGATGGCAGAGGCAGATGTCATGGGGTTCTGTAATGCTTGGCACACAATACAACGATCCTCCCCTGGTGTGGTCTGACTTGGGCGACCGGAACCTTGACGCCGTGTGTCGGTTCCCTCACGTGCCCATTGGCTCCAACATCGAGTGACTGTGACATCTGCATGCCCCACATGCCAGGCAAATGCATGATACGACCCTCCGGCCTCATGTAAATCCACAATGTGACCCCATCAAACTCCGTTATGTGCTAGTAATGCTGTGTAATTTGTCTACGACGCATCCTCTGTGTCTGGTGACTAGACGTGTCAGTTCCTTGCAAATCAAAACATTTACATACCAATCGCTGGTCTGCACATGTAACAAATTACATTCAAATTGGACTATTACTTCTGGGTGCGTTTTTTGTCATTGAATGTACTTATGCATGTTTTTTAGTACTAACACCTTGTACCTGGGCATTCATTTTTAGTTATTTAGCAGACACTTTTATCTAAAGTGACATATAATTGAGTAGGGCTGATAGCGAAATGATAGCGAAAATGATTGCGATATAATTTTCCTCGATACAAATATAAAAATTGCTCAGTAAAAATGCTTTATGATTTAAGACCCAACATGTCATTGGCGACAAGTTTTGCATGATGTCACTTTTGTTTTGCATGATGTCACTGCTTCTCTGGACTGGCAATGGACCACAATACAAATACAACCATAGAAACACCCATATTGGTTCAAAACAAGACACAGCATGAAGCAGTATTGAATTATTATTGAAAATAATTATCCATATCAACTCATATGAAAATAATATATCATGATAAAATGTTTTGCCATAACACTGAGCCCTACAGTTGAGAAAGCCGGGTCTGCCAATCTCAGGGACAATTGGGGTAAAAGTTCTTGTTCAAAGGCCCATCAGTCACTCTACCGACCTCAGGAATCGAACTGGCAGACTTCCAATCACAAGCACAGCATCCCAACCCATTAAGCCATGCACAAATCAAAGAGTGACCTAGCTACACCTGTGTCCAGTCGTCTCTTTGCCGGCCCATATGTGTGTGATATGCTGTCTGCCTACATAAATGGGAATGTAGGAATATTTCTGTCTTCCAGAGTGACACTCTGCCCCCTGTTCCAGGCCAGCCTGGCGGTGGGGGTCCTGCTGGCATTGACGGGCTCCATGGCGCTGGGTGTCGGCCTGCTCCTGCCCCCACGCATCGAGGGTTTCGGGGACGGTGAGCTGCTGCTGGTGGACGAGCGCGCCGTTGGACACAACGGGGTCCTGCTGGCCTGCCAGCTGGTGGGGGGGGTTCTGCTGGGGCTCGGTGCTGGGGTGCTCCTGGGCTGCGTCCTGACGCGGCGTGCCAGCCAGCCCAGGGACGACGCCAGGGGGCTCTGGGACGGGAAGCCTCATGGAGCCTGGCCCCCTCCTAATGTATCCCCCATCCACTCCATGCTGCCCTCCAGCCTGTCCCAGACGTTTGGCACGCAGCCCAAAGCAGGCCTCTGAGCAGCCCGGGCAGAAGGGCTCAGCCTCCATCTCCATACAGTATGTCACCTGCATATGCCCCTTCTGTCCATTCTTTAGTCCAAATGTCAAGGAGCATCTTATCTACAGCGTTATTAATAAGTTGATCTGAAAGGAAATGGCTTTTCATTCAGGGATTCTTAAAGTGAAATATGTACAGTTGTGTCCTAGTGAAAATGCACCTTTTTTGCACATGCATTGTTTTTTAATAAAAATACAAGTCTGAATACTGTGCAGTTGCATCTGAATCTGTAAAAATCCGTAGCTGAAGAAAACTGTAAGGAACCATCGGCAACAGAAAGCAGTGCAAGGGAGCACAAGGAGCGCAGGGCAACAAGGCAGCAAAGGGCAGCACAGAGCAGCAGAGGCAGCACAGGGGACCACAGGTATCACAGAGCAGCACAGGGCAGTGCAGGACAGCACAGGCAGGACAGGGAAACAAGGCAGCAAAGGGCAGCACAGGGAGAGCAGGGCATCAGAGACAGTGAAAGGCAGCAAGAGCAGCATGGGGCACAAGGCTGAAGTACAGCCTGAATGAGATGCTAGTCCATCACAGGGCATGTCTGTACAAAATGGGCAATTCAGAGACATCAAAAAGCCTTCGGATTGTGTGAGGACACCAGCATACCCAGAGGGGTCCTACATGACACGGGCAGAGCATGCAAACTGCCCACATGGAACAGAGGTCAAAGTCAAGCCCCCAACCCTGGAGGTGTGAGGCAAGAGAGCTGCCCGCTGAGCCACCGTGCCACTTGTTAGGGGAACGAGAAAAACCACTGTGCAGCCCTTCTGATGCAGAGTTTATTTTTAGACAAGGTCATTTTTAAAGACGTATGCTGAAAAGCAGAGACCTGCTATCTCACCGGGAAGCCTGGTGGAAATGGCAGCTTGACATTGCGTCACACAAATGAGCATGATTTCCAATACAAGCTGTAGCAGATTTTTTTAAATTAGTTTTTCAAAGTCCATGACCATTTAGAGCAGTTTACATCATTACAGGGTCGGCAAAATAATGGAAACAGTGAACAATGTATTAATATCAAGGGTCAGATGAGAAGCAGGGCCATCCATTGCCTTCGTAACAGCTTCAGTCCTTGGAATGCTGCGACAGAATTCCTGAATAGTGTGCAGCGGGTTCTTTACGCTTCAGACTAAATGTAAAGGCATCAACACTACAGAATGACATATATGGAATTATGCACTGACCAAAAAAAATTATTATTTGTTTGGGGGGGGGGGGGGGGCTCTGTGTGCCTCTGCTTTTGGGGCTCAGATGGTTATCGGTTCAAACGCTGTAGTTGGCAGAGTGATGGCACCACGGGGCCCCTAAGTAAGGCCCTTAACCCCAATTGCTCCAGGGACTGGTCATAATGTTTTAGCACACTGGTATCTGTGTTTATGCTTGTGCCAAGACAGGCCACACCAAGGGAGGATTGTTGTATTGTGCGCCAAGCATTACAGAAGCCCATGACATCTGCGTCTGCCATCCGGACACAGGTATTGGACTCTCTACAACATATATATATATATATTGTACAGCTGTTTCCAGCACTTCAGCACTCAGATTAGATACCAAACTGCATTTTTTTCTGAGTTCTTCTTGGCATATGAAAATTAAATTGAATCTAATCTAATTTAATCTAACTAGCCTGTTAAATATTCATCTCTCCCTGTCACTGGCAAGCACTGCCCCTCTATGCCAGAACAGTTTGTCATATGCTTGATTAGCAGATGTTGTCATGCTTTTTTGCAACTGTTCCTCTTTACACATTAAATAATTTGTCAGTTTTTTGGCCTCTCTTGAAATTCTGTTAGATGTCTCATGTTTCTTTGAAAACTCACATGCCAAAGTGCTGACACATATTACTAATTAGCGCTGAACAAAATATGACTCACACTTGCTGCTCCATTTGTAATTGATTTTTAGTTTGAGCCACAATGTTAATGTCTCTTTTCTTGTGGTATTTCTAGTCTTTGTGTATGTGTGTGTGTGTGTGTGTGTGTGTGTGTGTGTGTGTTTGCGTGTGTTTGCGGGGTGAGGGGGGGATGTATATATTACATTGTCGTGAACTAAACAAATGTCCCCGCAATGTGATGAAGACTTATTTTTTTGACGTTATGGGGACCATTTTTCAGGTCCCCACAAAGATCTGTGAATGCAATAAAAAAACTAAAAATGCCAAAAGTCTTTAGTTTGGTTAGCTATGGTTAGGGTTAGGGATGGGTAGGGGTTGAGGTCGTCATGTTGGGATTGGAGTTTTATGTATAGAAATGAATGGAGAGTCCCCACAAAGATATAATTACAAACCTGTGTGTGTGTCTGTGTGTGTGTGTGTGTGTTGGCATATTACATTTATTAATTTAACCGAAGCTTTTATCCAAAATTTTGTACAATGGAGACAGGAGGGTCAACCAATCCTGGAGCATCTGCGGTAAATGGCGGTCACCGACGGTGACATCACTCTACCAGCTGTGGAATTTTAACTGGTTAACCTACCCCCCCCCCCCCCCCCCCCCCCCCCGCCCCAAGCCTAAACACGCAAGTGAAGGAAATATTAGTACAATTACTGCATCACTGGCTCATGTCTTAAGAAAACATCATTATGAGTTTCATTTAGGTGTGCTTTCTGTGTTCCTTGTAGTTTTGAGTCACAGACTGCAGTTGTATTTTATGGCCAAAAGGAGGCAGCAGAGAGTCATTTTCAGGAAAAGAGGCAGGTAATCTTTCAGATTTGGACATTTTTCCATTGAATTGCAGCATAAGCCTTTGCAGTAGCAGTTCTGTGGGGGGGTTGGTATGTTTTTTACCAGTATCAGTGATGTCTGACTTATAGAATGTCCCTGGAAGGGGTTCTCAAGGTCCCACGGGAAACAATTTATAGATAAACTCTGAGAGGAACACCTCCCTACCTCATTTAGGGAAGGAAGCTTCAAGCCAGGTGACAAACGAATGAGCTTTTTTTGAAATGACATTTCAACAATGAAAAGGCTGCCTTAAGTATATTCAGTAAATCTTATTTTTAAACATTTATATTACAGTTATTACCCAGGTGACCTCCATCCATCCATCCATTTTCCAAACCGCTTATCCTATTGGGTCGCGGGGGGTCCGGAGCCTATCCCGGAATCAATGGGCACGAGGCAGGGAACAACCCAGGATGGGGGGCCAGCCCATCGCAGGGCACACTCACACACCATTCACTCACACATGCACACCTACGGGCAATTCAGCAACTCCAATTAGCCTCAGCATGTTTTTGGACCGTGGGGGGAAACCGGAGTACCCGGAGGAAACCCCACGATGACATGGGGAGAACATGCAAACTCCACACACGTGAACCAGGCGGAGACTCGAACCCGGGTCCCAGAGGTGTGAGGCAACAGTGCTAACCACTGCACCACCATGCCACCCCCCACCCAGGTGACCTGTACTGGATAATTCTCATAATTCTTTTTATTCATCCCTCGAGAGGAAGACAGCAGATTACTGTCGTAGACAGCAGCACAATATAGCCAGATATGCAAAACTCCAAATACATTTTACGTAAAAGAACATATGCTTGTATCTGAAAAATCCAAGGCATATCCAAGGCTAATGTATTTGTTTATTAGAGTAATCACATGCCAGTTACGTCATTACAACAATTCATTTCATGTCCCGCCAGAAAACCAAATGTCCCTTGTCTGTGCTCAGTAGTGCATTTTAAATAAATAAATGGCAAATATTATGTTTGCCTTGCTAAGGACATAGAGCAGGGCAGATACCCACTGAACATGCTGAACGAAAACATGAGATCCTAGGTGAGGTACAGAACAGTCTGTCACTAAGCCTTGATCAAAAAGAGCTTTGCTGGTGCTTTCTACCGTAGAACACCCTTGGTGTCTAAACTGCCAGTATTTACAAATAAAAGCATACATCCTGCAGTCAATTGGAAGGGACTGTGCAGTCCAATTCCACTGATAAGATAATGCAGTATTTGTGAGAGTTGTATTTCGTACAAACATTTGGGTATGTGCCGGAGAGTTTCCATTGGTGCAAATATATGAGATACCTTTGGTCCGACAAGCATCTCTCTGGCCGTGGGATAGGGGGCGCTGTTGAGCGGGTAGGAGGAAAGCACAGGGGAGGTGGGAGGTATGTACAAATGTGGGGGCACACCTGCTGGCTGAGATGGCATATACCGCTTGCAGGCTGACATGAGAGGGAAGGGAGTTATCGTCTGGCTGGGGGTAGAACTACACCTGCACCCCACCCTTGAGAATTGGCCCCAGAAGCTGGCATCCGTCCAGAGTGTCCTGTGACTGAAATAGTCCTGGTGGAGGGTGAGCTTTTCCTGTCTCCTGAAGGATGCACTGTGTCCTGGTCAGTTAAAACTGGGCAAAAACACAGAAGGTTCATATCCTGCTGTTGACCGACTGAATGCTGAGAAACTGAGATTAATCCTAGCCGCTTTCTGGGTCAGGCGCGCTACCTCTTCTCATAATGAATTTGGGTCAAAAATGAAGCCAGATTCAAGGCCAAAGCTGCAATCTGAATGCTTTGTTCTAAAAGAGACACACAACTGAACAAACATAGGTCTGTTAACCATTTAAGACATGTAGCGATCACAAGGAGATGCTACAAAAGAGCCTTTTAAGCATTATTCACTGATTCTGCAGAGCCTGCATCCGGGAGTCTGCATGTATTGCAAAAAGGCATAAGAAATGCTCTTTATTCCTAATGAGCGATGTGCAGGACCAACAATAGTGACTCATGGGGCTTCTGCTGCCCTCTCACTGCCTGCTGCCCACAGAGAGGAAGTCACATGAAGGAAGTAACAGTGTCTGTCCTCGGCACAAAAAGGGCGTCGATGAGGTGGCCTGGCGCCGGCAGCCTGACCATCGCTCACGCCAACTCTCTGTCCCAGCACCGAAGTGAACAGCAGGCCTTGCAGAAACAGAGACTGTGGAGGGCCTCCAGCCAAGACCGGGGTCCTAACTGAACACAGTTGAACACTGACTGAATACAGGTGGGGATCTGACTGACCACGACCTTGGCCCTGACTGACCTCAGATGGGACCCTGACTGAACACTGGCAGGGATCTGGCTGACCACAGGTAGGGCTCTGATGGAAAACAGCTGAGGCCCTGACTTAACACCGGCAGGGATCTGACTGAACACTGGCGGGGATCTGGTTGAACACTGGCAGGGATCTGACTGAACACTGGTGGAGATTTGGCTGAACACTAGCAGGGATCTGACTGAACACTGGCGGGGATCTGACTGAACACTGGCGGGGATCTGGCTGACCACAGATGGGGCTCTGATTGAGGCCCTGACTGACTACAGCTGGGGTCCTGACTGAACACAAGCGCTGATCTGATTTACCACAGCCAAGGTCCTGGCTGAACACAGTTGGGGTCCTGACTGACACTGACTTACAGAACTATGGACACAGAAATACAACAATGGTTCCTAGTCACATTGCTGTTGGGCTCCTGAGCTGTGCAAGGTCATTAATCCTACAAAACAGTCCAGGGTGCTGGATAAATAGCTGACCCTGCATGCTGACTCCAGGCTTCACTCTACCCTGCATATGTGTGTGTCTAAGGCCTAGTTCAGCTTCCTGGAAAGGAGCGTTAGTGCAGGACCCTCTGCATTCCAGGATGTTCATAATTCTTGAGCCAATGCAACAGGCAACTGTACTGTAACAACAGGTCTGGGGTAACGCAGATAAGCAAATCTGCTCATTTGTTAAGTATCACATGCATGTTATATAAAAAAAAAAACAATCATTTCACTAATTTTACTAAAACTAACTGCATTATATATTTATAGTAAGCAAGGACAGAGATAGGGACTGTACATGGCATTACCATTCGAAGCATTTTATTTTAGCTTGCAGCCATCTGGGAGTCTTTATAATCGTGTTTTAAGGAAACGCACAAATGCCGGTGTTTCCAGACTTCCTCAGCCAGCCTTTCTTCGAATCCGTTCGCCGTATTTGTTTTCAGCCTGATCACAGAGGGCAGAAAAGGTGTTTACATACAATCTGGCCAAATCCTGCGGGGCCAGTAAACGATCGAGGCGCTCTTGCATCACCGGGCAGACGGTTGGCCTTGATCCAGTTCTCGAATGGTACGCACCATCACGAATGCCCCCCCCCCCCCCCCAATGTGGCTTCTACAGTTTGCCCCTGTGATGAAAATTACGTCATCACAACAGCGTGTGCAGCGGCGCCTGCAAGTATTAATTGGCCTGCAAGAAGATCACGACGGAGTCTATGACACTAAGCAATTCTTAAGTACCTGTACTTGTGCAAATTTAACACTTAATTTTTCATATTCAGCAGATGCTTTTGTGCAAAGTGACGTAGAGGTGAGGCAAATAGCACATTACAAACATATAGCGACGAGAGCTCCATTTCAGCCTGTCTGGGCCAAAGAGGGGGTCAGATCAACGCAGACCACCAGCATAGCATCCGCCTGCCCCCCCAGACTGCAGCTCAGCTAAGTATGCCAGCCTGAGAGGTAACTGTCCTGTGGACTCAGCAGCAATATGCACAGCTGGCTTTATGGGAAAGTGGATGAGAATTCTGGCCAAGTTACACTGAATGCCAATTTATCCCAGCTTAGACACACTACATAAAACTGAAGGGGACTGGGCGGCCTTAAAATGACTAATATTTCACTTTAATATTCAAATAAATATTGCCTCAAACTGAGGTCCCTTTTCATGTGATCTTCTTGTGGTATGGGATGTCTCATGCATATATGGGTAGCTATGGACGTCTCAGTGAATGCTTGTTCATGCCTATGATCTGTCATTCTTTTTTTACTCAGCTATATTTTAAATGAGGTCCCTACCTCAATGGATATACACAAATATGGTTTTTATATATCTGCAGAAGAATTCATGTACAGCATGTGAAATGTGCAAATGTGCAATTGTTTGCAAGACTGGAAGTACACTTTACTGTTTAGTCCACTAGGGGCAGCAGCGTGCATGCTTTTTATTTATTTGCTTTTTTCTCAAGAGAGCAAACTTCTGCTCTTACACAAGTAGGTGAAAGTTTTTTTTCCCAGTGAGTGTGTTTTCAGTGATGTCCTGACCTTTCGGTAGTTTTTTTACCACTTCTATAATGTCACAGTTAACCAGCCCTTGTCTATTATGTATGTTTCATTTTTTTGTGGAAGCACTTTAGTAAATAATCAGTTACTGTTATAGCCCACTAAGTAGTATATTAATGTAAACCACAGAAAAATGGGAGAATGAGAACGAGCTTTTCTTCTGACATAACCGCATGGCGAACAACCATGAATTTAAAAAAATGGATTTCTGCTTGTGTGTGAAAGCTGTATAACATAGACCTATCATTTGAGAAATTAAACAGGAAAACACCAATGAATATCACTGGCGGGGAGTGTTAACTTTAATAGCTACTCGTATGTGATCTTTTTCCCTTCAGAGGACAGCGACAGACTGAGGCTATAAACAGACATACAGTTGTCCTGAGTGTGTTTTCTTTACGAGAATTTCAGAGACTTACATCAGCCGACTGTATTTGAGTGTAATAGCATGTTTCTCCAGAGCGTGCTTAGCTAACCCTGAGCTATACCTCTCCAGCCCAAGTGTCGCTATGTATAGACCACTCAGCTTCAGAGTGTCTCTAATGATCTCTATTTTTGAGGGGGAAAGCAACTGCGAAAAGGCCTCACCACAACAGACAGCAAACATACGCGCCGAGAGCCGCGGCAATTTGTCAGATGAAGCACTGCCGTGCTGGCAAGCTGGGGGGGGGAACTTCTGGGCCATGCGGCAGCAGAAACGCACCTACGCGGGCTTTGCGGGGCGGGCAGGTCAGGTCGGAAAATGAGCTGAGTCAGCACACTTCTGAAGATGCAGACATTCACCTCAGCCACAGCGGGGCAGGGGGTGATGTGTTCTGAAGGAAGTAACATTGAGGTGTGGGTGGACCTGCTCTGAGCTTAAAAACAGCCAGAATTGGTTCTTCAAACGGGAAACTGTGGTCTTTCCGTTTATTTGTATGCGTAGAATGGGTCTCAAATAAAGACAGACAGCCACATGGTTGTGTTTAGCTCTGCCCCTGTAATTAATGTGGGAAGCGGTGTATGATATTTTGGACTGCGTGGGGGGCTCTTGCGGCGCTGTGCGGCCCCGATCCTTTCCATCGCCGCACAGACGGAGGTCGAGGACATGATTTCGCTGAACGCAGCAAACGGGGGGTATCTGTCCCCTCATCCGAAGCTGACGCAGGGAGAGGATGATGGCGACCTACCTCTCTGCTTCCCCCCGAGACCATGCACCCAAAGATAGCAGCAGAAAAGGCCAACATAAGCACACAGATGCCCTTATTTCTCACAGGACATATTCTCTGAGAAGCTTTAACTGTTACCTGGAACATTACTTGCTGTACTTCCCTGCCGCACACGGTCCTGACAAGCTCAGAAAGCTCTGAAAGCCACAAAAGTAATGATCTGACCCACAAAGGTGCTCAGATCCACATGACTCAAAATCCCCTGATGTGCTCATGCAAACGACTGGAATACTGAAGAGTTTCTCTCCTGTTTCCTGTTTGTCTTACCTGCCGGACAGCTGGTCACAGGAAGCCCTGCCAGCAAGAGCCAAGTGGCAGTCATGTGACCGGCTCTGCGTGGGAAAGAGGTGACTCACTTGTTTTTTTTTTTTTTGAAAAGCGGACCCCGGAATGCCTGTTTAGTAATCCTGAAACCGAAAGACCCACAGCACACACAGCCACACACACACACACACACACACACACACACACACACACATGCAGCAGTCTGTGTTCCTTGGAGGTGTGAAAGAACGGCCTCTTGTCAGAATACTGCTGAGTAGGACATGTTGAGCGAGGCATTGTGGAAAACATCCAAATACCCCTGGAAAAAGGTACGCCTGCATTTTCAGGAAAAAGCTGTTCAGAAACTGAACTTAATCAGGCCGATTTGTGTCACTCAGGAGGAACCTCTTGTCCGTATATATTAAAAGATGTTATATATTTTCAATGAATAGGCAGAATGGATGGATGGATGCAGGGTCAGCCAATCAGCTAGTCTGAATGGGAAGGGAGATGGTGAATAACAACTAGGAAAATCACATTTTTCGTAGAACCCCAAAAAAAGGTGGATGGATGGATGGATGGATGGATGGATAGATAGATGGATGGATTAAATTAATTTCATAAAACCAAATTCACGGTAACCCCTCCCACTTTTAACATGGTATCTATGACCCTGTTAACAATAATAACAAGAGTTCCAATACGTTTCTTAGATTCTTATCTAGGCATTTAATATGCAAATTTCATGTAAATAGGAGTGTTGTGCAGCAATCTGGGTAGTATTATTGGGAATTGCCAAGTACATGAGATTGCGAAGCGAGGACATGGGGGTGGGAACAATAAAGAGGGGCTTTACATATAAACAGGAAGGAAAATGTCAAAGATTTTGCAAAGAAATTCAGCAACATATGATCCTGACTCTTCAGAATAGCAAAGCTGTGAATCTTAAGCAATTCTTAAGCAACATTTATCCCCATGTGAGAGTCTAAAACATTTTCAGTGAATTTCCTACAAGAGATGCTTTTATTTACACATTCAAGGTACTTAGCTTCCTGAAGGAAATTTAATAATGGATGCCTAATTAAGAGTACAGTGAACACAAAACACAAATCATACCCTGCAGAGCTCTCTGTGAAGTCTCCATTAGATACACCAAAGGTTTGTCCGCTTTACAAAGCTGTTTGACTTCCGTATTAAAGCTATTTTGAAAGTCATCACACTTTTCACTATCAGCTTTAACAAGAAGAAATGCATTTAAAAACTTTAATCTAGCCTTCCGATGACCAATAGCAGTTCATCACAAGAATGCAAAAACACCTCATTTGCACCAGCTGTATTAAAGAAAAAAATTTGTAAGTGTAAAGTAGGCCTTTGTTGTTTTTTAACCTATTAAAATTGGTTAGGGTTAGGGTTAGGGTTAAGGTTTAATCTTCCATGCATTTCTTGATGTGGTAAATTCCTTCAAGGACTCATTCATCTTCTTTTCCAACTTAAGTTCAGCTCTGGAAAAAATTAAGAGACCACAGCAACATTTTTAGTTTCACTAATTTCTCAATTTATGGGTATGTGCCTCGGTAAAATGCACATTTTTTTGCAAACCCCAGGCTGAAGCTTCCCTGCTTCCCATTAATATAGGGCTTCTTCCTTACTTTATGGAACTTCACTCCTGCTTCTAGGAGCCTGATATGAACTGTGCTAGCAGCGGACTTCACACCTGCACTCAGTGTTTCCCATTCCCTTTAAAGGTCACTTGATGACATCCTCAGATTCATGGAAAACTATAAGATAAGTTATCAGTCATCTCTGCCATTAGATAGTCAATTCTACCCTTGATCTGACTGGTCTCTGGTCATTCCCAGTGTCTCCTGCTTCACCTTGTTCTTGTGTACTGCTGTCTTAGAAACTTTAAGCCTGGAAGCAACCTGCTGCTCAGCGTAGCCTTCTGCCAGCACAACCAGGATTAAACCAGGATTTAACAGTGCAGATTCTTAAAAAATGTGGAGTTGTCTCTTAATTTTTTCTAAAGCTGTATGTATCACTTGACAGCTGGAAGCAACCATCGTTTTCAGGGGTGTATAAAACAGGGAGGTAGGGCAGGTTTATACACCCTCGACATTTAATCTGGCTTAATTTTAACTCCCTATAAATAGACTTTTGCCTTCATATTATTAAGTTGTACCCCCACCCCAATGTCAAACTCTCTTCTGTGCCATTGGTCATTAAGACAATAGAAACTAAGGTAGGAACTAGACAGACCTTATGATTATGTTATCTACGTTCCATACCAGGCAGTTCCTATTCCTGAAGCAGGTGACAAAAAACATTAAAATTCCAGTTAATCTTGCCTTTCAGCGGCAATTTAGATAACAATACTCATTCAGTCACTGTTTCATAATGGTGAAACAGCAGGGAGCGGTGTACCTTTAACAATGTAACTGCAAGATTGTTTTATTTTTAGATGTCACCCATTAGTGAAAACAGATTTTGGACTGGCTCTTGTGTTAATGTCCTTCTTACAGCAGATAGTCACATTTCACCTTGTTCTCATGAAGCCCTGTTCCCTGGGACTCTCTGTCTCACACACCCAAAGGCCACATAGGAAGGGCAGAGAGTGAGAGCAGAGACAGGCGTCCAGAAAGACAGCTGCCCTAAAAGCATTCTAACAAAACCAGCCAGTGCTCTGACTTAATCAAAGTGCAACTGCAGAGATCGCAGTGGCCTTCAAACAGACTATAAGCAAATTATAAAGTGTAAAGAATCACCTTTCTCTCTTTCACATGTAGGCCAGAGTGATTTCTTTCAGCATTTTTTCTGTTTTGTTCGATGACAGGATAATTGATCGGGGGAAAATCACAAGCCAGAGAAACTCTTCTGACTCCCCTTCGAAAGTATCTGAATGAAATATTTCTTCCCTTAACCAGGGGATTTTACACACCGAGCTTCGTTTTTAAAATCTTTTTTTCCCTGTCTTGGGTATATTAGCCTTTGCAGAGATGTTTTCACCAAGGTTACAGTATGGTGTAAGTTCCCGAGGACTCCTTAGATGACCGCAGAGTTACCCAGAATTAAACTCATATCGCCTTGGGCATTCAGAATAACAGAGCTGACAGTTTTAAAATAGAGCTGCCTGGCCTTTTCCAGAGATACCAGGTAGCAACGTGCTTAAAGAAGTTCGTACATGAGGAATATGTTGTTTTATTGCCTTTTATAGAGATTTGATGGTATTTCAGGTTAGAAAACTGCCAGTGCCTGTGGATTATTATTTGAAAAAAAGAAACCTTTATAATATAGCTCAGTTTCAAATTACTGGTTCTCGGTATAGTATAGTATTGTATAGCACAGTACAGTGCAGTGTAGTGTAGTGTAGTGAAGTATATATTGTGCAAGGGTGTTCAGTATTTCCTGAATTAGACTTTCACCACATAGTATAATAAAGAGTTAATTAAGCAGGTTTCTCCAGTTATCTGTTGAAGGATAATAAACTGGGAAGTGAGTTCAGCTTTAGTCACCGGACACAAAGACACAGCAGTGCCATATTTGACATAAGCGTGGCATTCAGAACTGTCTGTCTCTGTTTGAAGGTCTGACTGTATCCATGACTACAGTCCTCCATTTTTTTTTACAGTGAGTCATCCTGTACCACTGTTACACAGCCAGGGGGAATTGAGAGTTTCCTGATGCAACGTGGAAATACATAACGTCAGATTCACCTTACAAGTGAATTTTGTAACATTGATTAGTTTTCGGTAACACGCATGGCTACACCAGAACTTCCCCTGAAATACTCCTCAGATCACGTAAAATCTATCGCTCTGTTGTAATCATCCTGATTCTTAGTATTTTATAGATGATCGACTATCAGTCTTTTAATACCCTTAAGACTAGTTGTTCATTGTTTGCCCTTCGACATACCAGAATACTCAGGTATTCAAATTTTGAAAAGTAATTGGGTTTTTTTTTCCATTTTCATTTCTTTGCATTCTGAGAGTGTTAGTGAAAATTGCAGTAATCACGTTAGGAAATAAAGACAAACCGGTGATCGATCCAGTCCATCGGTGCCTTTTCGCTACACACACCTTTAAAATTTTAATCGCCTCATCCCACACGTAAACTAGGAAACTGAGCAACTGTGCCTCACAGCATCCAAAAGGAGTGTTTCGAAAATATTGGAGACTCTTCTGGTCTCTTTTTTTTTTGCGAGCCACGCTCGCGTTACGTCTGCGCAAACCCCGCATGCAGGCAGCTGCGTCCCTTTCAGTCGGGAAATACCTCTGTCTTCGGAAACTCAGCTTCTTTAGCTTTCGAAAAAAAGCCTTTTCCTGTTATTACTTTCTTTTCCCACAAAGCCCTGCATGACAAGTTGGGGCTAAACAAGAAATAGAAAAAGAAACCAAGAAGCCACTTCTCCTTGTTAAAATTACACACCGAGTAAATTAGAATTTTCTTATCCAAAGGAAATCACCCAGTTCTTTTTGAAAATGTATTTCAAAAATGATTCAGTGATCTATTTTGCGAAATTAAGGCTAAATATTTTAAGTACATGAAGTAACTAAATATTTAGTGGTGCTTTTTTCAGAAGTTAAAGCTGCAGATCGTTTAAGGACATCTATTTGTAGGTGAAGTACTTCTGTTGTTTGTTGACAGCCAGTTGTGAGGTCTCCACAGATATTCCCCCCAGATTGGGCTTCCAGATTGAAAATTTACTCAACTAGATAGAAAAGAGTACTTGAATTCTGGGAAAAAAATGTAATTATGATATTTTAAGGTGTCCCTATCCACCAGGGTACACAAGGTAATGTGCCAAGGCACTGGAAAAAGTCATTAGTGAAAGCAGTTCATATGCGGCCTAACCTGGACGATGTTTCTTGGCACTGTGGCCATCTTGAAATATAATGTTGGCACCTTCTTACCTCTGATTTTAGCACAACTTATTTTAACTCTGCTACTATCCTTGGAAGAAAAGTGTAAATATATGGAAAAACTAATTTAAAAAGTCTAAAACAGTCAGAAAAAGCAACCTTTCACATAACTAGATGTTAATAGTCAGTGTCCTCAATAAAGAATTCAGGACTGAGACAAAACCTGACATACTGAGATTAAGAATGACAGAAAATAAACTGTGAGTTTCTCATAGATGGGATAAGCCTTTGATCCTGAAAAGCTTCAGAAGTACTTAGAGTAATGGGTCACTGGATATTCCTATATAATCGGATACCATGTGATCTTCGTTTAATGGGACTTCTGATTTTCGTGACGTTAAATCTGGCAAAGCTTGGGATTTGTGCTTGCCAAGCTCTTACAATTGTTCCTAAATTCAAACGTTGTTCCCTTTTCATGTAAACCTTAGATCAGGAAGCTTAGTGCTACACCCTCAAGTAAAGAACAGCTCATCGGCAAAAAAATTCCCAGGTTTCTTCTAAAATCGGACATTCTGAGTATCGCTGACGTTAGAATTTTCCCTGAGATTCTCCCGAAACACGTGCAAATGCTAATTTTCCACTATAACACAGTTTTGTGAAAAAAACTGAACACAAAGTGCCATTGCGGTACAGATATCACACAGTGCTTGGAGGGTAAGGGGCTCCGCAGGTTAAGCTTTGCATCTGTGATCGGCAGATCACAGGTTCAAACTCTATGCCTGGCAGAGTGATTTCACAGCTGGGCTCTTGAGCAAGGCCCTTAAGCCGAAAATGTCTCTTATGTGAAAGGTAGTGCAGACAAACTGAACCCTTTATGCTTCAAAGATAAGTGTCGTCTTCAGTTATATTTCTGCATGTAATTAAATGCATGTTAAATGCAAGCAAATATCATACAAAGAAAAGAGGCACGTTTCCGAAACACTGAACACTACAAGTTATTCAGATTCACGTCCTGTAAAGCACATGCCTTTGGCCTGTGAGAGGAAAGCAGAGATCCTTGAGGAAACCAGCGGAGCTTCCAGGAAGGGGCAGTGATGGCGTACGCACAGGAAGCGCAGAGGATCACACCGCTAACTCAGCAGCAGCCTCACCATGCTTATTCCATTTAGTTAATTTACTTATTGTTTATTCACTGATCTACCTGAAATGCAAGACGAATGGCATTTCCTCAATCGTAATTTAAAATAAATTGATCTTAAATTCATTCTGCAAGCACTTGCACGATGGACGGAGGACGATTTGAAATTCTAAATAGCATGAGCTACTGATTTCTTCGTGGTCCATAACGAATTTCCTTATTCTTACGCTAGTGTGGCCCAGCTTTCGACTCTCGCCGAAAACTCCTAAAACTACCAGTATATCATGAATATTTTCACCTTAAGTCACATGCAGTTAAAACTGAAGAAAACACACACAGGACATTCATTATTTCTGAATTTCACAACAAAAAAGGATACTGTAGGAAAGAGAACAACAGTAGAACTCTTTTGGAGTTTTGGTTATGAGTGCCTAACTTTAGCTGCTTTAAAATTAATTAATTTTTATTCATTATTTGCCGCAGAGTAATCCACTATAGAACTGAGGTCATATTTGCTAGTAGCCAGTTGAACATCAGATCATGTTCCCGAAAGAGGAGTAGATGCTCAAGTGAAAGGCATTTCCTCTGCTTTTAAGGAGGGCTGCCAAATTCATACCTAACAGGCTGCTTGCTACCATACATAGGCTCTGTCTAAACACACAATTGCAATCATGCTCCATTTTTAGTCCTGCGATGTGTTTCAGGTTAAGGTATTTTTGGACTGGGATGAGTTTACCAAAGTTTGCTTGTTATACACAATCTTTAAACACTCCCTGGAAATAGGTCTCTGAGACTGTCTACCTGCCTCACAGACTTCCAGGTAGCTTCAGTATGTTTTTCTCCGTAGACTCCATTCGGTAAACAGCTGTCGCAAACCTGCCGCAACTAGAGTGACCAAAACTATCTGCTATCAGGTGATTGCTAAGTGTCAGGCATCTGAATTGCATAACAATTGCCACTCATTACGGCATGATAAAGTCCAGTCAGACCATATTGCAGAGAGCGGAGGCAACATTGCCAGGAGTTGCACGTTAACGATGCCTCATCTGGGCTTATTGTCGACAGGGACAACATTTTTCAAGCTGGAACGCAAGTGAAGAACTCGATAAATCACCCTGTGAAGCCTCAGCTGGTGAAGTGGGACTCCATTTTCTGCTTTGGCCGCGAGCTCCAACAGGACTTAGTGCCTTAGCGTAGCAGCCCTGCGCATCTGCTTGGCGAGGCACTCAAAGGCCCAGGCAGGCTGTTACGCAACCCCCCCCCCCCCATGCCACGCAGCCTGATCCTGGAGTTATTTGCGAGGTATTACCTCACCCGACGTCCCAACACGTATCGCATTCCTAGAAGCGGCTGACTTACAGCCACGCAGCCTTGCACCTGAAACAGGGCCGATTGCGCAACAGGTGCCGGCATTGCACAACACGCTGCCCTGTCGCACTGTGTCGACACAGCAGGACGCCGAGAAAAGGAATGTCCAGCGGGCCGATTTAACTGAGTGGCTCGCCTAGGCACACATCACGGCCGCAGAAAACGCAGATTCACGCCGCCTGGAAATGCCTAGAACATTCTAGGGCACACCAGTGGCGTGTTTTTTTTTTGCAGCTGCACTTTATTGTGTTTGGGCATCAGATTTTGCAGATTTGGCTAAATCTGCAAATATATTTCGCAATCTATTTACATTAGTGTGATTAGCTTGGTTTGTTTGTACCGTAATATAAGTGGAAATGAGGCATACTTCTGTCCAAAAAAATGGACCAGAATTAAGTACACTGAAAATGTCTAAATCGAAGTGTTTCTTGTTATTCTGGTTTTACATTAATCTTTCGATGAGAGGTAGCTAAATATTGTATTCCTTGTATGCTTTAATTGAAAGATTTTGGTTTCCGAGTGTCTGTTTTCATGAGCTATCTACAATTCGACAAGCTGAAACAGAAA
This sequence comes from Brienomyrus brachyistius, assembly GCF_023856365.1. Classification (NCBI taxonomy): domain Eukaryota; kingdom Metazoa; phylum Chordata; class Actinopteri; order Osteoglossiformes; family Mormyridae; genus Brienomyrus; species Brienomyrus brachyistius. Next base: position 11,784,782 of record NC_064540.1, on the reverse strand, counting down.
GCGAGTGCAAACGCAGGGACAAAGCAGGCTTCGCCTGTCATTTCTGGAAAGGGTGAGTTTGAATGTGCTTGCTACATTTCTGACAGCTAGACAAAAAAAGCAGAAGCACCAATTTCATTCACAGGGGCATTTTCTAACCCACCAAAATGAGGGGCACAGTTTCAGGAGTCATTTTCATTTTGCAAATTATCTTGACATTAGAGTGACAGAGCCCCGTTAGACCCTCATTTTCTTTTAATCTGTTGTAACAATGGGTGACGTATAGCTCAAAGTTTTAGAGCTCATGTCCAGAGGGTCGTGGGTTTAAATCCCACGGTTGGCAGAGTAATCATAACCATTTGGCCCTCGAGCAAAATCTTTAACGCCAATTGCTCCAGAGACCCAGTCGGATCCTTGCTATAAAAGCATAAATACATAAATGTGACACATTTTGAATTTATGTCAGTCGTAGTCTTTTTCATTAAGTTCTGTGCCAAAGACACCTCCAGCCAGAACTCTAGCTGCGAGACGTGCATCTCTGTCATTCCTGCAGCCGTGTGGCAGACAAGCACTTTTATGATTATGCATCGGCTGTGTCTTTTACCCTTTCTTTTGATCCTCCATTTACACCCTGTACTACTTATAGCTGGATGGATGGATGGATGGATTTCCTCAGTTTCCATCATTCTGGTTGGTCTGTGGAGCCGGGGCGAACGCCTACAGGTGCAGCGGTTTGATTGCGGTTTAGACCTAGCATGTAGTCACGAGGGGTTGCAATGAGGCTGCAGCTAGAATCCATTATATTTAACCTTTAGCAGAGAGCGGGGTCAGCCAGTCCCTGGAGCAATTAGGGTCAAGGGCCTAGCTCAAGGGCCCAATGGTGACATCACACTGTGGGGCCGGGGGTTGAACCCACAACCTTCTGATCACAAGCACAGTGTCCTTACCCGACTAGCATGCTATTCTTATGGGAGCCAGATCAGTTGGTGGAATGGAGTTCTACTAGATTCCCCCACAAGAGACTGGCTTGTTATGGTGGTTTTAAGACAGGAAGCAGTAATCAGTACCAGCAGGCAAGAGCTGAAGGTAGAGAATAAAGGTGGAACATTTAACAGCCAATCAGCTTGTAGCTCCTCTCCTGGGATGTGTAGTGTTACATCAGACAGCCTTTGGGAGAATGAGAACAAGGGAGGGCAAGAATAAAAGGCTGTGAAAGGCCTGCAAGGAAGGGGTGGAGCTCTCCTTACCTGCACGATGGAGCAGGTGATCTAAAGCACACCTCTGTCCACAGGCTTAAACACGGAGCGGAACCCAGTATCTCCTCATACACAGCAACCAGCTGCAGCAGCCCAGTGCCACACCCACTGCACATCACAGCTATCGGCCGTTAAATAAGGCTGAAGAGAAAGTTCATTTCAGAGCTGCTCTGAGCCACAGGATCATCACGCGAACTCTATAAGAGTCAAATGCAGAAAAACAAGCACTGGAGCTGCAGTGTAAATAAAACTCCCACCAAGGTTTCCTGATCCCACATGCTCTCCAAATATAAGCATCTATTAAAAAAAATGTTTTTAAAAATGTGCGTGCATATATAAATATACCGGTACATATTTGCAGGGTCTGCTTCATGAAGTAGCCCCTAAGAAGGCACGGAGCCGCAGGGGAAATGCAGTCATGTGACTCCGCATAGTGCATACACCCCCCTACCCCCCCACATCAAGCCACATCTTGTCAACACGGCACCTTAAATGATGCGATGCTGTCCCCTAGGACTACACGCCATTACAGACTGTTACATCAGTGCTGTGCTCCCTCGCTGCAAGCGGACCGGGCTCACGTGGGACTCGACGGATCAGGAAGGTACAGCGTGGTTCTGAATGGTCCCGGGTCGGTCAGGTTCAGGCCCAGAGCCCTGGGAGTCTCCGGTGTCACACAAAGACTTTTTACTGCTGTTTTCTGTTTCTTTGTAACCCAATACATTTTCACAAAATGCCTTTTTTTCCTTTTCTTCTACCATCATACTGGGCATAAAGGCTGTAGAATGCAAAAGAGCTAAACGCAAAAGCCCCAAGTGCACCTGGGACAAAAACCTACTGTTTCTGGGACGTGCCCTGTGTATGTCACAGAGAGAACACAGCATCTGTCCCTCTCTCTGCTACCTCCTGTGTGCCACTATTGGGTTACACAGAGCCGGTGGCAAGGAAAGGTAAGGATAGAGGAAATCCGGAAATAAATATAATACAGTGAGTTCCTCACATTCCAAGCTCCTTTTATACCTCCTGTTAGGTGCAGAGAATATATTTTGACCCCTGAGAAAATATCTATTCATGGGTAAAAATGGTTTGTCCTAAATTATGTGTATTTACTAGCTGTGATACCAAACAGCAGGCTTTGCTTCATGTGACGATGTGTGAACACAGAGAGAGTCTGGCACTGGTGGTTTCTTTAGGGATTTTCAGAAGAAGCCTTTCACAATTCCAATTACAAGTCATTCTCATCTAATGAGGCCCTTTTATGCGTCATGTGGGCAGAAAACAGGAAATGAATTGCAAGCCACAAACCTTATACCCTCTGCCCACCTCCCCCCCTAAAAGAGTCAATCAGGGTGGGAGGAAATCCTCGCTCACTGCAGCTTGCTGGTGAGAAATAAGCCACATAATCACATCCTGCCTGTTGACCCCGAGAGTGAGTTGCAACAATCTGCTCTTATCCTAAATACCCGAAATAGCAGCCGCTGTTCTGCACTCTGCTGTGCTCTGCACCTCTGACACATGGACCGCGGTAAAGACACTGCCTGCGCTGGTAATGCTAATCACTTAGCGATTATCCCAAACTTCCCATTTTAATGCTTGTTGGCTATAAGCCTCGCCGTCCTCTTAGACCTGCAGGAGCCGGTCAGCTAGTGGTGCCCAGAGTAGGAACTAAACAGGGGGAAATGGCGTTTAGCCATAATGCCACTCAACACTGCAATCAGCCCCCCTGAGGAATCACTGCCCCAACTGCTGCCGGTTTTAAAAAGAAGGTAAAAATCTGTCCTTTTTTTGACTACCCTTGATTAGCTTGATTAGAGTTTCACTTTGCACCATTTTAGCTTTTAAAATAGTCTGTTTTGTTTCTTGTATCTATATTATTTTCTATCGTAAATCTGTAAAGCACATTGTGTATGAATAAATTTGCCTTTACCATTTGCTCCTACAAAACCGGAATTTCTCCCACCAATGTGAGGTTTCCAATTTGTCCTGTATAGGCTGATGCATATATGGATTTCTGGCATCACTAAGGAAGTCCCATAGAAAAAATTTTTGCTTTCTGAACAAAACCTAAAAATTTACGCAACTATCTCAGCTGACAGAATACTTGACCCTGCACAAATAATATATAATGCCTCGCTTTTCATTTTACCATGAAAAGTGGGGTCAATCTCACCAAAACATGTTTACTTAAAAAAAAAAAAAACTGGATATATTAGGCAATATAAATGGTTATATTAGCCAACGCTGTGTCAAAGAATGGTTTACAAACAGGCCTGAACGTTGCCCAAGGGCTAGGCCTAATAGAGCAGCCCGTCACGGGTCTGACCAAAGCTGTCTTATGCAAGACCTTCTCCAGGAAGAAGAACGAGAAGGGGGGGTAGATATTGCCCCGGGTCCAAGAATTCCTCTGTGACTCCAGTAACAGAGCGTGACCCCATTTCAGTGTTTTTAACAGGGAAAACAGGAGTCTGCCAGGGCAAACAGAGCCATTAGCCACTCCCCCCCCCCCATACACACACAGCGGGTAGACTGGGAGCCGTACACTCAGGAGGCTTTGCACCCACGGCAACTGCAACTAAATGCCTGGCTGGGGGCACAAGTTGGCTCTCAACACTGAAATCGGGCTCTATAATTAATACTCATGCTATTCCCAGCGAAAGACAGGAAAAAACACAAGGACATACGCCTAGTTCAAAACCGGAGGCGAGGAATCATAGTTAACCTCCAGTAAACGACTCTTTCTGGTTCGCCTTTGAATTTCGACACAGTGCAATTATATTTAACTGTCCTTTATTGACAGTTGCGCAAAGTGGCGGGGGGGGGGGGGGGGGGGGGCAGGGCGCAGTGGGGAGGACAGCCCAGACATCTCCCGCATCTGCCACTCAAATACGTGGCAGGACAAGTCATGACTGGTCCCGCGGTTGAGAAACCCAGGATTCGCCTGTAAAAAAAAAAAATTCTTCTTGAGCTTGGAGTAGGATACTCCCAAAAAGATTCTGTTTATATGATGGAAAAGCAAAAAGCCACAGAGCCTAGAGACGCAGAGGCTCCACGAGATGTGGAGGCGAGTCACCTGTGCTGAGCGCGGCAGCTCCGGCGCAATGCCATCGCCGGCCAGGTTAAGATGGCCGCCTCTCTGCTTAATCATAAGCTTATTTTTCGTGCATAATCACAGGCTGCTGTTTTTCTTAAAAAAATGGTGCAAAGAGACACAGATGTACCCAGAGAGAGCCCTAATCTCCTTGTGACATCAGAAGGAAGCCCACACACAAAGCCAGAGGCGAAAGCGTGGACAGTATGCCCACGCTGTGCAGTCTGACAGATACTTTTTCATGCTTGAAGACCCTGATTTCAGGAAATGGTCATGCTTTGTTCATCTCATATTCTATGAGAGCAGCCCTAAGGATTTCACTGAATTGATTGTAAAGGCTATAATTGAATGCCACCCTTCACACACAAACACTACTCTGGGGCTGGAAGCGCGAGCCTGGCCCCCCACCATGCTAAATGGGGTTTGAATTCTCTCCTCTTGTCGTGTGGCTTTGCACCACTTCCGTCCTGCAGCCCAAAGACATGTAGTTAGGGAAACCGGTGTCTGAATTGCCCACAATTTGTGTATTACTGTGTTTACAGATTTGCAGAAGAAGCCTTTGGGAGTAAACTTGTGATATTTCAATGTTTCCATAAATGGTGAAAGACCTTTACCTGTTGAACCTCAAACAATTATGGTTAGCGATACTCTGCTATGTGTGATACAGTCCGATTGCACGTGGAAGTGTGTGTGAGTGTGTGTGCAGGTTATGTATACCAAATGCCCCCGTAATGTAATGTGATAAAAACCTGCTATTTTAACATCGAGGGGACCATTTTTTAAGTCCCCACAAGATCAAAGTCAAAAGTTCGGCATTTCGTTTGGTTACTCATGGTTAAGGTTAGGACTGGGTAGGGATTAAGATCGTCATGTTGGGATTAGAGTTTTCCCCATAGAAATGAATGGAGAGTCCCCACAAAGATATATTACAAACTTGTATGTGTGTGTGTGTGTCTGTGTGTCTTGCGGCAGACTGGCATCCTACTCTGTGTATCTCTGGCCTGCTTAATCCTTCCCAGGACAGGCTCTGAGCTCTTTCTGAACGTGCATTTGGAAGATGGATGGATGGTGATATATCGACAGATATATTCATATGAATTATAGATATAGAGACTAACAGAGCTTGAGTTACACTTGCTGACATGCCTTTTCTAGTCCTTATTTCAATACCCACCACTATTTCATGACTTTGGACGCTGAGTCATGCTGAAACTAAGCCAGATATCACAGGAAGACTGAAATCATGCGTTTCAGCATCTGAGGCTACATAAGCATTGTTATGGTTATGACTGGCCTGTCTGCTTATCTGATTTGTGTGCTTTCCTGGGTAATGATGTTTTGCACAACCAATACACTATCTCTCCCAAATTATAAGAGTGTGTTTGCAAGCTGGTCTACCTGCCTTGTTTCATGTTAGCATTCCGCTAGTGTCACTTTCTACACATCATGCTTATTCATTGTTTCGCGTTATTGGAAAACATGATGTCAGTAGTGTTATAACTCAGCTCTTATAATTAAGTCAGGTAACTCATAGTGTATTTGCTTATGTAAAACACAGCCATCGTAATTTTAAGGTAGCAAACATATCCCGTTAAAGCTACATGTTAACTGACCCCTGCAGTTCCACATCTACAGCTGACATGTTACTGACAGAAAGAGACAGCAAACGTGCAGTTTACTCAGTTCTATCCAAACACAAACCCAGATAAACCACAATGGGATTCACACATTCGAGCGGGGAGGTGTGGTTTGCTTCATGGGTTCTGCTGTAAGGGAGATAGACTGTCCTGTGTTTTACACTAAGCTCTGCGGGATATTCTGCCTGCTTGTGTATGACTCTGCCTTAAGCCAGCATTACACACAGGCCACGGCACACGGCACATGCTAACGCTAACGCTAACACTGCAGAGCCTCGCCAGGACTGCTTCTGCACACACTTTTGTTACAGCAGTTTAAACACCTCAGACACGTCGATGCTACGGGTTCTTAGCATTTTTGTAGCATTTTAGACTTTGTGTTTGCTAGTCTACGTCCTTGACCAATATGCTACCAGCTTTGAAATGGTGGGTGGGCCACAGGATTATCAGAGAAGGTCGGGGGGGTTGGGCCTACAGTAAATCAGCAAAGGGTATTAACACTCACCAGATAACAATTTGCTGAAAATGGGTCATACGCTTGCCCCCCAGCTCCAGACTCAGTATGTGCTATTGCGCTATAGGCATCCCTGAATGCATCACGGTCACAATGACATGAGGCCACGTCACCATAGCAGCATGGGATGCTGGCTCATGTTTCACTGCTCGGAGGCTACCTGATCATATGACTCCCATCCTTGTGGTGAGTCAGGAACACGGCGGCAGTGGAGCGTGTGTGCCATGCAGTAGCACCATCCTATTGCCGAACTGCTCCTAAGGGTGAGCGGCAGAGCGTGTGCAGGCCCCTACAGCGCACAGTGAGTGCCATGTGATAGAGCCATCGTATTGGCACACAGGCCCTAATGGCAGATAGCAGAGCGTGTGCACTGCACGGCAGGGCTGCCCTATCCGCGCGCCGGCCCTAATGGCAAACGACGGAGTGTGTATGGAACGCCAGAAGGGTCATACAGGCCTCAACTGATGCAATGTCTTCAGTGCACATGCAAAAAACACGTCAAACAAGTGTATTGTACGCCTTAAATTACGTGACATCAAGGCACTTTTAACGTGTAAAAAAAACTTGTAAACAAGGCACCGATTACGTGTCAAAAGGAGACACAAAAAATGCCTGAAACACACGTATCTTACACCTCAAGTATGCGGAAATTACATGACATCAAGGCGCTTTTAACGTGTAAAGAAGGACAGGAGCAAAAAATGCATCAATAAGGTGCTTAAGACAACTTGTAAGTTCAGGCATTTATGACCCTTTTGTCCTTTCATAAGCGTGTGTGGCATGCAGCAATGCCATCCTATTGGCACGCAGGCCCTAACGGTGAATGGCAACACAGGAGCGCCCCGCGGCAATGCTGTACTATCGGCGTGCGAGGGCCCTAACCACGAACGGCGGAGCATGTCAGCCCCGCGGCAATGCTGTCCTATCGGTGTGCGAGGGCCCTAACCACGAACGGCGGAGCATGTGAGCCGCGCGGCAATGCTGTCCTATCGGCGTGCGAGGGCCCTAACCACGAACGGCGGAGCATGTGAGCCGTACGGCAATGCTGTCCTATCGGCGTGCGAGGGCCCTAATCACGAACGGCGGAGCATGTGAGCCGCGCGGCAATGCTGTCCTATCGGCGTGCGAGGGCCCTAACCACGAACGGCGGAGCATGTGAGCCCCGCGGCAATGCTGTCCTATCGGTGTGCGAGGGCCCTAACCACGAACGGCGAAGCATGTCAGCCCCGCGGCAATGCTGTCCTATCGGTGTGCGAGGGCCCTAATCACGAACGGCGGAGCATGTGAGCCGCGCGGCAATGCTGTCCTATCGGCGTGCGAGGGCCCTAACCACGAACGGCGGAGCATGTGAGCCGCGCGGCAATGCTGTCCTATCGGCGTGCGAGGGCCCTAACCACGAACGGCGGAGCATGTGAGCCGCGCGGCAATGCTGTCCTATCGGCGTGCGAGGGCCCTAACCACGAACGGCGGAGCATGTGAGCCGCGCGGCAATGCTGTCCTATCGGCGTGCGAGGGCCCTAATCACGAACGGCGGAGCATGTCAGCCGTACGGCGGCGCCGTCCTGACAGCCCTGGCGGCAAACGGCGGCTGAGTCACACCAATGGACCTCAAATTTCAGCAGCCGTGTTATGAAAGGCCTGTCATTCAAATAGAAACACAGCTGACTCAGAGCACAGATGCATATGAGTATCTTTTTCCTCTTGGAATACCACACAGATATAACGATGCACCTATGTCGTGTCTCTAAAGCAGCACGTGGCTTCCTCTGCGTCACATAAGGGAGATTTGGCGTTTGCGTGGTGCGTCACACCCCAGCAGGGTGCAGGTCACACTGATCGTTCAATAACCCCCAGTACTTTGGGCCCTGGTATGGAAGAGTGAATAAACCATCACTGGGCCCCTGAGCAAGGCCCCTAACCCAACGGCGGCTCTAGCAGTGCTGTATACTTTCGAACCCCAAACTTTGGTCACTTGTACATCACTTTGGACAAAAGAGGTTGCTAAATGAATGCAATTGTATCGGTACCCTCCTGCCTGTGCCACCCAAGCATCAAGAATCACGTGGTTGGGGAGGGACTGTATTCCTCTGGGGGGAGGGGGGGGGTCATAATTATTGTCTTATCTTACTTTTGCTCAGGTTAGCAGAGAATATAACACAACATTTATGAACGCTAACCTTTATTGATGATACCTTATATATGGTCTCTGATATAGGCAATTATTACCATGGCAACCATGCCAGAAGGGTTTTCATTTTCCAATTTTATATTTTTCAAAAGAAGAGTAAATTAAATATTATACGTATGAGTCAGCCACACTCGGTTTACACTCAGACACACTGGGCTTTGTTGCAGTCCCTGACAAATTCCCCCTGGCCTTCTCAGGGAGAAGGAAACCACTGCCTGTACTAACTCGGTTATGCTTAGCTACTCCCTTACAGCAATTTTCTCCTTCATTACTAACCTCACCAACGGTAAAGTGCATTTTAAATGTACAAATCCCACCAATGAATTCAGCACTCCATCCAATGCTAAGAAGCACTGGAAATAGGGAAAAATCTGTGTGGATATCGCAGGTTCAAAAATAAACCACCTTTTACTATTCTATCTATGAATTTTAATGGACTACCTAACAGATTAGCAATATTTGTTTTAGAGGGCTGTACTTTATGTACATTCATCTATGTTTACTTAGCAGACACTTTAGTTCAAAGTGACTTGTCTGGTTTACATTTTACTCATTCATAGAGGTGGATAACAAGCTTAAAGAACTTCTACTGGGTATTTTATATAAAGTATTCAGGTTACACAATTCTTTGCAGCATTGATTTGTGGGAAACTTATTGGCAACCTTTAAATTCTCAGTTCTTAACTGTTCCAATATGTGGTTCCACATCATTAACATACATACACTATAGGGTCACTTTATCAAGCAAAATCTGCAATATCAGGCAGGAACCCCTTTTATCTCCAGGACTGTTTCTTGGGTTGTCGGGTTGCAAATTTGGAAATGCTGCTGCTGTACTGAGCTGTTATCTTAGCATCTGTCTGCAGGCTGTTTGCATTAACGAGCAGATGCACCTAATTAGGCGCCTCATCAGTGTATGTAGCCGTGTCTTCTGCTGCAGTGTTAGAAGTGGCAGGACCTCTTGGTTGAGATTAAGAAGCTGTCTTCTGTTATTATAGGAAAACATGCAAATAAATGCAAAAAATAAGGCAGTGAAAACCTTTGGACAAATATAGCAGTGAAAACCTTTCTTTCTTTCACCTGAATTACACACTTGCATTTAACATAATCAGCACTTTACAGGGCCACTGATAGAGGGTCATCTCCACATATATGGATATAAATATGTTAAAGAAACATATATAGATTTATTCCAAGAAGAACTATTGAGCTAAACATGACGATATTTATAAAATGCTTCTATTGAAAGAGATCTATTGCAAGGGCTTCAGTTATATGGCCCCTTACACATTTATACAGAATCCAGTTAAAATACATAATTAACATTAAATTGAGTTATTTAGCAGACATTTTCATCCAAAGAAACAGACATTTGAGGAAGGAGGGTCAGCCAGTCCCTGGGACAATTGAGGTTAAGCGCCTAGCTCAAGGGCCCAGTGGTGACATCACTCTGTCTGCCACTGGATTTAAACCAGTGAAACTCTGATCGTGGACCACCCTGCAGAGCCACACACTGCCCAAAGCAAAGCAAGCCCACAGATGCCACAGAACCATTTTATTTCGTACACGATTCTAGGTAACACAGTTGGCTGCCCACCATGAGGACCATGAGGTTCACTGGCTATATCTTTACAAAACATTTTGTTGTGAAATGTTTCACCGAAACAGCTGAACGAAGCATTTTGGGCCATGATTATAATTCATCAGTTAGGTAATCGTGTCCCTGACCTTTCTTATGAGCAAAACAATTACTGAAATAATGCAAAATCCAGAATGGAGAAGTGGGTCGATTAAGTAACCCGGAGTCATGCTTTCCTCTATAGCGGTCTCATGGAGAGGACCTGTTGCTCAACTCTTCCACATATGCACGCTCTGCACTTTCAGCTTTCAGAAGAAATAATACATATTCTTATTATTAATGTAATGGCTTTTCACGTGTTTATTTTTATATGAGTTAAAATATCTGGAATTTCCAGTTAATTTCCCATCCTCTATACTTTACATTGACCATTCCTGCCACTTATTGTCACCTATCGTCAAGTTTTAAAAAATGCAAGCCATTGACAAGGAGTATATCGGGGTAGGCAACCCTGATCTTTTCTATCCTACCTGGTCTCTGATGTGGAACACTGGATCTCAGGCAGATAGTAACTCATCAGGTAGGATATAAAACCTGTTGGATACCGGCGCTCCAGTATCAGAGCTACCTACCTCTGCTGTATGTGATTTCGGGTCTTCTGCCATACAGTGGAGTTCAGAGTCAGTGGTTTTATATTACACTGCATAAACAGGCCCTCTATGACACATTCAAAAGCGACATCCAACCACCTTATATACACATTTAGGTCACAAAGTCGCCCTGGTGTGATGCATCTTGCATAAACACCAATGGTACTCCTGTGTGCTTTTAAATTCGCAAACATTTCATATTGGACAATTTCACTGGCATTAAACTCACAAGATTCTGCCTAAAAGTGTGTTAGAGTAGGACGGGTAATGCTGTGCCCTTTGAGAGCTAAAAGATCCTGAAGCTGATCCCAGGAAACCCTCATTCTGATGATAGGCCTCATTCTGATGATAGGCCAATCCCTAAATCCTCGCAGTAGCAAAATATCCGATCTGATAAGATAATGCATGAACACCTCATAAAAAAAGATCATTCAACTAAAAAAAACACATTATGACCTTTAATTGCCCATACGTTGAACCACAAAGCAACTCATGTTAAAACAGAACTTTGTATGCTTAATTATCTTCATTATCTTTAAGTGATGTGCAGCCGTTCCCAGAACATAATTATCATAGATAATGGTTTATTATCACATGGCCTTTAACATGCATAAAGAATTCTTTAAAAGGCATTTGAAACACATCTGGCTGAACAGTGTGACAAAATTCGCAGGGCGAGCCAGGTTAACAACGGCCACATGACAGGAGGATTGCAGTTCGCCTGTGTTACCGCTGGCATTATCTGTTACCTAATCCGGTACATGAGTTTTAGCTCTCAAAGGGCACAGCATTACCCGTCCTACTCTAACACACTTTTAGGCAGAATCTTGTGAGTTTAATGCCAGTGAAATTGTCCAATATGAAATGTTTGCGAATTTAAAAGCACACAGGAGTACCATTGGTGTTTATGCAAGATGCATCACACCAGGGCGGCTTTGTAACCTTACGTGTGTTTGTGGCTTATTTAGCAAGTAAGGATGCTGTGACTGAAGCACAGAGTTTATGTCAAAAAGGCCCGAGTTGCTCGAGAGATTGTCTGATACTGCATTCCTGCTCATAGGTCACTTTGGGTAAAAGTCTGCTAAGTGTGTGGTGAGTTTTCAATTACCGTGTATCTTCCAAATGGCATTTAGGAACACCACACATCAGTTGGCGGGGGGGTAGGAGGAAAAGAGGGGGGGCTTTTCCCCATGGGTCCATCTTTCAGGAAAGGATGCGGAGAAGGAGCTGTGAGAAAATGGCTCGGGCGTGGGGTGAGCTATGACAATGCTCCAGCCACCAGAGGCATGAGGACCTCACTCTGAGGGAGTTAAACACCAGAGGCATGAGGACCTCACTCTGAGGGAGTTAAACACCAGAGGCATGAGGACCTCACTCTGAGGGAGTTAAACACCAGAGGCATGAGGACCTCACTCTGAGGGAGTTAAACACCAGAGGCATGAGGACCTCACTCTGAGGGAGTTAAACACCAGAGGCATGAGGACCTCACTCTGAGGGAGTTAAACACCAGAGGCATGAGGACCTCACTCTGAGGGAGTTAAACACCAGAGACATGAGGACCTCACTCTGAGGGAGTTAAACACCAGAGACATGAGGACCTCACTCTGAGGGAGTTAAACACCAGAGGCATGAGGACCTCACTCTGAGGGAGTTAAACACCAGAGGCATGAGGACCTCACTCTGAGGGAGTTAAACACCAGAGGCATGAGGACCTCACTCTGAGGGAGTTAAACACCAGAGGCATGAGGACCTCACTCTGAGGGAGTTAAACACCAGAGGCATGAGGACCTCACTCTGAGGGAGTTAAACACCAGAGGCATGAGGACCTCACTCTGAGGGAGTTAAACACCAGTCTCAGACGTCTTTAAATGACAGATGAGATATCTGCACCAAAATTCCCATAGCTGTGCCTGTGTGACTGGATGGTGTGTGAAAGTGTCTTGTGAAGAGTTGGTGCCCCATCCTGGGTTGTTCCCTGACTTGCATCCATAGGCAGCAGACCTCCTGCCACCCTGAATAGGACAAGCGATTACAGAAAATGGATGGATGGATGGATGAAGTAGCCGCTAACAGACTAATTGTCTGTATGGTTCAGAGAGAGGCTGACACGAGATGGGAACTCCAGCTGCAACAATCAATTAACAATGAAGAAAGCGACCAAACACCCTGTAAAGTTAATTTGTTGATTTGCATAAACCCTTCGAAGTTAATTTGTTGATTCGGGTTCATTTCCTTTTTCCTTATTGCATTTATTAGAAATCAGCATTTAATATATTTCTTGTATTGTTCTGGATATTTCTGAACGCTCCTGTCATGATTTATACTTACTGAACGATTAGAATGGAGCTTGGCCTTAGCATGAAATTTTTCCCACCCAGCTTCAGAGCCGGATCTTAAAGCCGAAGCACAATTCAGAACTGCAAATCAGGCTTCTCTCCACAAGGCCTACGGCCTTTTGCCAAAATGCAGGCAGTCATCAAGAGTACCAAACAAAGAAAAAAAAAATCCCACAACACTGCTTGTTTATGCTGTAGGACCCAAAGCGGCACTGGAATCCGGAGCTTTCACAATCAGCGCTGCCGGATTTACAAAAACACGGCGGATGAATGGAGTCCAATGGCATGTTATTTAAACCTCACTTTCCGCCACTGAAAGGCTCTGGGGTTTTGATTAACTGGGCTCTTGCACAAAATGCCGTGACGCAACGGGCTGCGCGACTCCCGGCCCATTGATCTCCAGCGGCAGTGGTCATGGGAAGGGGAGCAGCTGATCTTCCCCCAAAGCCATCCACCGGAAGGCTCGTTAATCAGCCAGCTAACAGCTTAGCGGCTAAACTTTGCCCCTCCTGCTCCATCACAACCATGGGAGGGGGAAGCACTATTTATAGCTATCTCAATAATTCACCCCGTAAGGTTTAAGCATAAGCAAAACTACCCAGCCACTAACTACAACATACACCTAAGATTCATAAGATAATGCTATTCGAGCGCTATGCTAATCCCATTAGCTTCAGACACCTATGCTGTTTTCTAATCACAGAGCAGTGGAAACAGAGTGCAGGTCAACAGCAGTCTATGCTAAACAGGACACACCTTTTGGCCACCTCACACTTAGGTCTCGCCCTGTTCTCATATGCATATGTCACCTTCGCAAGCTGCTTTTCACTGGGAAGAGCTTTGGTCTCATGGGGATTATATTACCTAACCCGACATGGGTGGTTCTCTTAGTACAGAAAAGACCTGCAGTAAAATAAAATTAAACTGGAGTAATTGGTTGCTTTGAAGTGCATCGCAGGACAAAGGCCAAGCTGACAAATTCATCCATCGTGATATTCATATTTCTAAGCCAAATGATGTGTTTTGTCAGCAAGCACAAACATCAAGTATTCAAAAGAAATGATATTTTGTATTAGTGGAGATTTAGTAAACAGCTACTAGCAAAGGTGCTTTTTTTAATGATGAATTTGATGTTTCTGCTCTGCACAGTAAATGTTTCCATCTAAAAGTCAGTCAGCCCACGGTCTAGGCAAAATCATCCTTGTTTCAGTAGTCGTGAGACCACATTAGTCTGTGTTTTTCGTTACAAAAAAAAAGTTTGAAAAAAGCCTCCTACTCAGCATCTCTGCTAGAAAGGTGTGACCCCCCCCTTCCTGCTCCCCCACACACAGACAGTGATAGAATTTAGGACCACAGAGTTAGACTAGCACATACATTTATGGGGCTTCCCACCAAAGGAAAGTGCTGCATTTCCCTCAAAATTCATTTAGAAGCTGTAAGTATGCATGTGTATGTAATTTCTGTATTAAGTCTTTGTTTAGAGCGATCACACGCGCCATAACTGGTGTTTGCAAAATAACAGCGGTTTTCAAATAACAAGTTAGTCAGACTTGAAGCATAGTTACAAAAGGCTGTGATGGCAAAGCTTTCCTCCAAACTAACTGTAATCAGTAATCTAAAAGTAAAATACACAAATGTAACAGATAGCATTCACGTTTTATTTACTGTGGATATGCTGCAAAAGTCGGGACATTTCTTGCCGTGAAGTTTGATCAGTTTTACCACAATTATTCATTCATTAACATGGAGAGGGGTGTTTTATGTTACTGGAAATAAATAGAGACAAAGAAAAATCTGTCTTATCATACCAGGGCAATGTATTGTGTATAAAGTTCCATTAGCTAAGATTACGGTCAAATGCTATAAACACACAAACATCATAATTAAATAAAAATAGGCATACAAGCCAAAAACCGAAAAATGCATCCATCTTACACACCCCTTTACAGTAGAGGGGAATTACAAGGCACAAGGCAGGGGAACCCCCTAAGACAGGATGTCACCCTATTACACAAGCTCAAATTATGTGGTACATTGTATGTATTCATAAATAGATTATTTATTTATAAATGGCCTTGCCATTTAGGCCAAAGAAACAAACAAATAAACATTTAACACTTAAATGCAAAGGTGTGCGCATATAGATGATTCGTTTTTCGTGGTTTACCTGATGCAGATGCTCATTTGTGACATACCCTACGTTTTAAAAAATATTTTTTAATGCAGCTGATCATTTTTTTGGAGCTATTCAAGTTATGTAACAGCGTGCTCTCTCCCGGGTTTTAGGTACGCATGTCCATCTCCCCAAGCAAAATGCTTCCTGTTGCAGGAAGAAGCGCTATATAAAGTATCAGTTTCTTGTGTTTCTGCTCATGTACATCATCTTCATCATCTTCATCGCCCGCATCATTTTCCCACCACTTCTCCTGGTGACGTATATCCTGGTCTTTTTCCGTAGCTAATGACTTACGATACTATTTTAATTTTACGTTTTATACGTCAATTGCTAAATCTAGGTTACTGAGACCATGAATTTTCAATGGCACCTGTATTCACCCATTTAAACAGCTCCATAAAACATCTATAAATGCATAATCGTTGCTCGTGTTTCCACGTCAGGCGAATAATAAATTACTCAATTGTGGCACGCATCAATGCGAATCAACATGCTGAACACACCTAAGCATAGTCCACCGCTCTCTCATAAGTGTGACGTGAATTACTATCGTTTTAATCAATCAAGTATCACTTCCGACGTTTGGCAAAAGTCTGGGCACGTCTTACGGCGGTGCCTCCTTAAAACCCACTGTCGGTAATCGTTAATCCAGTTAGGGTCCTACATGTAGAACAAGTCAGCCGATCCCTCTTTTAAGCAATTTAGAGTCATAAATCGGTCTGTGAGAAGTACGCCTACGTAATGTGTGAATGTGAGTTTTGAAAAAAAATAATAAAGCATGGGGACCCGGAAGAAACCCACACGACCCTGGGGAAAATGTGAAAACTCCGGATACAGCCGGGGCTGCAAGATGAACTTGAAATGGAGCCGATGCAAGAACTTTACGACCTAAATCGAGCAGGTTGCATGAAGCATGTAGTCAACCTGCACGCCATCTGCCACCTCTCTCGGAAAAACACCCTAAGCACACTGATCTAAAGAATCGAATCATGTTTACTGTATATTTGTCTAACGATGGCAAGAAGTAACGCTGCGATTTCCCCCCCCGAAATATTATTGTTACATAATGCTCGAATTCTTCCCGATGTATATTCAAAAAACCGTAGCGAAAGTAAGAAAATATGAGGAAACAGAAGCATTTAATTATTTCGTATAGTTGCGTAACTTAATATAGACTGACGCCCCATAGTAACGCATGTGTTGTCTCTGAATAATCGAAATCATAGCGCTCCTGTCTAAGAGGTTTCCATCCATCCGTTGTTCCTTTTCCTTTTTATCTCAGCTTGTTAGTATTTTAATTACTCAATGGTGCAATACCATCACAAGCATTGAGTCATGCAGCAGGGTGGGGCAGATCGTGCTATGGCAAACTGTTGCTCATGACCTCATCTTAACCTTTCCATGGTAAACCCTATTTTTCCATAAAGGGAATAGCCATTTTTATGGTTATTTTCGGGTCGATCCGACTCGACGACTACTTCGGTCAAGTTAATAATAGGTTTAATAAAAGATTAAGTTGTGTTGTTAATGTAGACTATTGATAAACGGCAAAATATGGCGCGATCGCGTAGAGTAGGAAGTATTTAACCGTTTCTGCTATTTGTTAGTATCCGCGGATCGTAAAATTGCAATAATGTGGCGTGTTGGTAAGGAATGTGTAACTTGTTGAAAGTCGTCATAATAACAAATAGCGGGGGGAGGCACGTCTCTTCCTAGGCTAGATGTGCATTTACAGGGCGGGGGGCAGCGGCACGTCGCGTCCGTCGGCGCTGCCTGGCTTTGTCAACCTTCCTGTCATCAGAAAAAAGGCAGCTAGGCGGAGCCAGGATGTCGCAATCGCAGGCAGGCAGCATCATTAACTTGAAACCCTACTGTAAAGCGAGTAAGGGATATTAGACATTACTGTCCTATACCCAGGGTCGACGCAGTTTGCCTGCTGCTTGGAGATCGACCGACTCAGGCTGGAGGCGACACCCGAAGTGGATCGTCTGACTAATTGGATTAAGCCGCCTGTTCTGGCCTGGGAAGCAAATCGTTTTTTTTCATGTTAATTTATTTACGCATCTCCGACAATAAGCACTGCTGCTTTCCAACGTATGATAAAGAGACGCCAGCTGGACATCCGACTCTCACTGTCGCCTTTTTAAAGTTTGATCGCGAGCAAGGAAAAAGCGGGACAGGACGACGATAAGTGCTGCCATACCCCTCCGGTGGATCGGTGTGCATCTGAAATATCGGGAGCTGGGATTGATAGCTAATTCAGCGGGAATAGCGAACAAAGAGCCCCGTAAGGACAACAAAAGCCAGCACCGGTGCACGGTGAAAACTACGCAAGTCCGCTACTACAAAGCCACCCACGACCATTTAAGTCGATCGCAACCATATATGACTGGGCAGCCTTTTCTTTTCTTTGGGAAAGTTCCGGATACGTTTAACAATCGCAAAAACCAAAGGCGACAATTTAACGTATAGCTCTTTCATCACTTTTTTTTTACAGTGGAATCAAGAAAAAAAAATCGCCATTATCTTTATACTGTCTAGTTTTTTTCGATCTTGTATCGAAAGTAACACTTGAAGTTTTTTTATTTTTAAATTTGATCTTAGCAACATTTATCTTTTTGGGAATGTTTTTTTGAGAAAAATAGAACACTGACAAACGGGAATTGCCGTAGCATTTGTGCGTTTTTTTGGAGAAGAGCAGATGCCTTTGTCTTCCACGGACGAGGTAAAATTCAGTGTCTTCTTATTACGTGTTAATGCTATTAAATGTCAGATCCGGTCGTTGCTAGTCAACATGCGCAGGTCTGTCGAGTCCTACATGATTTAAACATGAATAGTCCTATAAGGTTACATGGGGAAAGAGGGGGGAAATATCTCGGTTAAACTTCATGGAGGCGATGATGCAATTCTGGTTCAAACTGTATCAGAGAAATGACCCCATTCACAAGTGCAGTTACAGCTACGCACCCAGACATCCTGTCCTTGGGTCCTGTTTTATTATTAAAAGCGGGGACATCCGTGCCAACGCATACTTAACAAATACTGCGATCGCGCGTTGCTTAACTTTTAACTCGAGTCTCCCGGTTTTGATCACTAGTTATGAACTTGCTGTTTTGTGTTTATAAAAGCGGCGGTCGCCGGCTGCCATTACGTCCTTAAAGGCTAAATGAATGATCCCGGCCTTACAACGCTGACACATAGATCCGATGTTAAATATTTCGAAATAGCTGAAGTCATTTTTTGTTTTAGTAATGCAGAATCACCGGCTTGATCATCCTGCACGGCGTCACAGGCTGTTATTTGAAAGGGGATGCAGCGGCGCTTATGAATCACCTCTTCCGCTGTCCAGTCATCTCTTTGTTACACTAAGCATACTGCAATAAGGAATATTATGCTATTTCAGCCTGCTTAGTACATTAAGAAATCCAAACGATCCATTAAGGCAGCCGTTCTTTGGATGCTCCGCGAACTTCGCATTGTTTTATTTATATAAATGTTGTACGGATTGACTGGAATTGTGGCGTTAACATCGTCGCAGTGATTCGTACTCCCCTGGAAGGGGGGGGGGCTGTTCAGTGGCATTTGGATATATAATACGGGAGGAATAAGTTGATCTTGCTTGGATCATGACCGTCATGCAGGCCTATTGTCCTCGAAAGAAGGGAGACGAGCGTCAGTCCGGACGCCAAGGAGGGGGTGACGTCATACAAGTCTGACAAAATATGGGTTTTATCTCCAAAAGGGATTTCCGTGCTTTAGCACGACTGATTGCGATCGTTTCCTCAGTCCCAATAGCCTTGCATCAAGTGACCCGATTATTGGCAAATTTCGTGTTTGTGGTACAATATTAGGTTAGGTTGCCTGCTATAGCAGTTTTATGCTGGAAGGTTGCCAAGCTGCACTTGGCAATCTGTTGCATATAGTTTATTCATTATAAGGTCAGTTTTTCTTTGTTGTGAAGAGTTGCCGCTTGGCAGTGGTGTAAAGGACTATGTCTGTCTTGCAGATGAGTGTGAACCTGCAGCCTGGCCCATGCACTCTTCCTCTGCGCCTGAAGCGTGTGGATTTCGAGGAACCCCTCGACACTGACACCCCAAAATGCAAGCGCCCTCGCCTGAGCCAGCCTCCCTCTCCAGGCCTGGCCCCGTGCCTCCGTCCTTTGACCCAGAGCCCAAGGCCCAGTGGAGGGCAGCAGCCCAGCGCCTCCCGGATTGGTCCCTACATCCTCTTGGAGAAGATGGAGGGCTCACAGATCCATAGGGCCGTGCACAGTGTCACGGAGAAGGAGTACACTTGCAAGGTACGTCACGTCACTCGTCTAGAACACATCCATTTGATTAATTGAGAGTCCAGACGGGAAGGCAGAGAGGACTTCCCTTACCTTGCTGCGTACGGCGTGCTGTGGGTTGAGGCGATCTGCTGGGGACGTGTGTATTGTTTTTCTCAAACAGTATTGTCATGGCATTTATCAAACCGTAAGCATAATAACCGCAGAAGGCTTTTGCACGGAACTTTAGAAGCACAGGCATCCCCAAAGTGCTGAAATCTCAATATAACGATACGGCGTTTTACTTTTGATGTGTCCGTGCTCCAGAAGGCAGATTTCTGATTACAGGTCGCATGAGACCTTTGCTCTGCAGGACGGGGGCGTGTTAACCCTGCTGACTGCCGTTCTGACCCGTAGGTGTTTCCCATGAAGAAGTATCAGGAGCTGATCGCCCCCTACGCTCTCCTGTCGCCGCACGAGAACGTGGTGCCCGTCTCGGAGGTGGTGACTGGCGAGCGCAGCGCCTACGTCTTCTTTGAGCGCAGCCACGGCGACATGCACTCGTACGTGCGGACATGCAAGCGGCTGCCGGAGGACGAGGCGGCCGGGCTTTTCCGGCAGATGGCGGCCGCTGTGGCCCACTGCCACTGCAGTGGCGTCGTGCTGCGCGACCTCAAGCTGCGCAAGTTCGTCTTCACCGACAGGCAGAGGTCAGTATCCCCCCCCCCCCAAAAAAAAAAAACTTTGGGACATGCCCTAAGCACCTAGAGCTTCCCATGCCACTGATCAATAAGGTGATGTCGAATCCGAGTCTGTCTATTAAACTATCAGGCCGTAGCAGGGAGTAATGTTGGCAGGGTGCTACTGCAGCACTGGATGCACTACAATGGAGCCAGTATATTCAGACAGTTTTAAAGAAGCATTTCTGAGGAGGGTGTGGCTGTCGAGGTTTGGGTCAGATGCCCTCAAACAGTCGGTATCCTGTCCAAAATCAGAGTTGTGATTTTCATCTAAGAGATGATTTTGTCTGTTTATTACTTCCACGATATATTATTATTTTATCAATTCAATTCATTCTTGTTGGTATCTGCAGCCCAGTTAGGCCTATTAGGTTTCCATACATCTTAAAAAACATACAGTTGCGTAAAACGGTTGACGGGTAGATAATCGGCGGGAAGACGCCGTGCTTCTGTTTCGGGTAACGGATCCAGGCGGCAGCTGCATTCCCGCCCGCGAGCACCGGCTACGTGCGTCACGTGATGCCCGCGGTCTCCAGGAGGCGAGTGGTCCATGAGCCGGGGGGGGGGTCTCTGCTCTCCGTCATCCACTTGGCTCTCCTTCGAATAGCGTGCACATTCCGCCGAGATCTTGATGGAAATGTCAGACCGCGTGTGAGCGAGTGAGAGCGTCGAAACTGAACTCTCGTGGGGCCACAAAAACAAGACAGGCCTGCGGGGGCGACGGGCATATTTGAGTCATCAACGCTGAGCTCCACGTGACCCAAGATATTATAGCAGTGGTACAAACAGGAGCGGGCAAAATGCTCTCTTATCCGAGATCGAAAATCCCTCCATGCCGTGCGGTTATATAGTATTAAATGTCAGCACTGTGTAGGTTAGTTTCATGGCTAAAAAATGGACCCTAAATTTAGCTTAGCAGACACTTTGGCTTTGGGCTATAATGAGAAACAGTCATAGATTAGTGGTTTATTAACGTTGTATATTTTCAGCAGTAGTATAGAGTGTCTGGCCGTGTCCATTTAGATTTGCAGCATGCATTCTGCTTTGCATATGTTAGTTCCTCGAGTCGCGAGTGTTAGCTATTGCCAGGGCTGATGCTATCGCTCTGTACCATTGCTGTTTATAGAAACATTATGTTAGCAAGTCGCTTCGCCGTGCATCTGTTTGCCTGTGGGCTGTCAGATATTAATGTGCGTTTTTTTGTTTTTTTCTCCCTCGACTGACTTAATGCAAATAGACGTGTGAAGCAAACTGTTAAGCCCCAGAAAAAGAACTAGCGCTTCCCGCTTACGTAACCTGTCATGACTAACTTTCACTGTAGGAGCGAGGTGGTACAAATGTCACTGTAATGACCTGAGAGAATTAAAATGTATATTTATAACGACTCCCAGTGTTTTGGGAATGGGGGAGGTGACTAACATTTCTCCTGCTGCCTCTACAGGACGAAGCTGGTACTGCAGGATTTGGAGGACTCGTGCATCCTTAAAGGGGAGGACGATTCCCTGACTGACAAACATGGCTGCCCGGCCTACGTCGGGCCAGAGATCCTCAACTCGCGGCACTCGTACTCAGGGAAGGCGGCGGATGTGTGGAGCCTCGGCGTTGTGCTGTACACCATGCTGGTGGGCCGCTACCCCTTCCAGGACGTGGAGCCTGCAGCTCTCTTCGGCAAAATCCGCCGGGGGGTGTTCACAGTGCCGGACTCGCTCTCTGCCAGCGCCAAGTGCTTGGTGAGATGCATGCTGCGGAAGGCCCCCTCAGAGAGACTGGAGTCCAGTGACGTTCTGCTGCACCCCTGGCTGAATTCTCCCAGCCCCTTGGCCCCCAGCAGCCACCTCACCCCCAGGAACTGCACGGACCAAGTCGTACCAGACTTTGGGAAAAATGAAGATGAGGACTTTCTGTAATTCAAAGTAAAGTGAATGAAATAGACTTTCTTAAAGCCTACATTTCCCTCTTCGTGTTCTCCGGTGGTGAGAGTAATGTTTCACCTGCATAAAACAAAAATAGATTCTCTGTCAATGGAGAACCACGCAAAGCTGACAGGGGAAAGACGAGAAGTCTTTTCTGAGGCATTTTTAGGATTGTAATGTGTTCATTGTGGTTCAGCGATTATCCTCGATGTAGCTGAAGTTGACAAAACACCTGACAAGACCAGTGGCTTCACGTCTGCTGCTCGGACCTGCGATAGCGACATTCTGCGACCTTCCGCTTAAACTGAAAACGATCCTCTCCCGAATCCAGTCACCCGCCATTGCATCGTCCAGCCAATTCATACCAGTATTTAACCCTTTATGTAGTCTTTTCCATTTCGAGAGCGAGCAAAACTGTCGGTGGAAGAGGCCTGTGAGAGACAATTCGTCTCTAGGTCTAAGGTGGCCGGTGTGAGTTACCTCTAATGTTAACCAATCCTGGAATACTTGATGCACAAGAATATTTGTGCCCTTTTTAGTACTGTTTGCATAGTTTGCAGTGGAAAAACTAGATCTGACTGTTTTTAAGTGCCTTTTTGTCTTCTAGTTCCTGTTTTACCCCTTATTTATCCTCACCAGACATAGACAGAACCAAATATGAGGTGCTTTTTGTAACCAAAGAATCGTCTGTAGCTTTCGTCAGTGTATAGACCTCTGTAAACTGAACCCTTTTTTCATTGTGGATGGCAATAGGTTGACATTCTGCCTGTAACAGTGAAAATGACCCATTCGTTGAAGTGCAGGGTTGCTTTTTGTATGAAGAATGTGCTCTATGTCGTCCTGTGCATGCCGTCTCAGTTCCCAAATAGGTCCACCATAATGTCCGTGTCTGCGCCACTCTGGGGAGGATCTGGATGAGGGTGACAGTGAACTGGTACCTGTACAAAACCCCAGTCTAAAGCTGGTGGAGTCACGGTTTGCGGACCGTAGTGAGGCATTACGAAGAATCGGACCTGGAACCTGCATAACTCCCTGTGTGTCCCCCCCCCGTTATTGTTCTTGCATTCACATCACCACCTTTTTTTTGTGAATTTTGTAAATAAACTTATTATGCAGAGAAAATGCACACTACATGGTTGTTTTTGTTTTGGGGGTGTGTAATAAGTCCCTTAAAATAAGTGTATATTTTTTGTTGTTGCCAATAAGAAATAAAAATCCAAAAAAGCCAACCTTCCTTTGTCCTCCTTCCTGCATGAGCCGTAGAGCAGCATAAACTGCATTCTTACCATTTTGCTACAAAACATTTGATCACTTTGCCCTTTGTTACATCTGTAAACAATGAGCACAGGCAACAATATTGTGTTGTAGTTTTTTCACCAGCTGAAAAATGAACTAAAATGTAATTACAAATGAATCTATGAAACGAAACAGTGTTGACTAGTTCCAGGAAATTACCATGAAAATACCACTAGAAATGACTAGAACTGAGAAATAATGCAACATGTATTGGCCTATTTGGTGAGATAATGTTCAAAAAGGGTTTCTGATTAATTTAGTTTCTGAGTCTTTGTCTTCCTTTCAAGAAGCAAATGTTTCTTTATCATGATATACATGTTTTTATCCGGGACAGACTTAAAACCAGATTTAGAACAGCATAGTGAAACAATTTTTGGATACTGATTGACCAATTCAACAGAGAACTTTTAAGATAACTTAACCTATTTAGATTAATAAGTAATGTGTCAAATGCGTCATCAGCTAAACTTCTGTTCAACTAGTTGTTGTTTATACTGTAAAATTAATTTCCAGAGGGTGCCTCACACTTCCAGGGAGGGGCTTGGAATCCCACCCCTGCTCTCTGTGTGGAGATTGCAAACCATCCCCACAAACCCCTTACAGGCCAGTGATGTTTCCAGGAAAACGGGCATCTAGTATTTGTGTATATTTCTGGTTTTACTTGACACATTTTAAGAAAAAGACTTTGGATGTAATCTGTAAACTATTCAAAGAGCAAACAACACTTGTGCAAGTTCTTCAATTCAAAACCAAATGTTTTCATAGCCATAAAATGATTTGTCAACGTGCCTTTATGAATGAAATAAATGATGAACACTGGCAATGGTCAAGGTGCTGATAAGCTCAGGTTTCCCCCAGTGTTTTGTGTGTAGATATTGTGTTACTGGAGCTTGGCCTCTGAGCAGATGCCTGCTACGTGTGTCCTGGAGTAACCTGCATATTGCTATCAGATGGATATCGAAATACCATTACGTAAGGATGCACGCCATTGCACTAGCTACGTAATGTCACCCCGCAAAATCCAGCAGTATGCTGGGAAGGCTGGAAAGAACTCGGACTCTTAATGCCAGGATAAGTATGTCTCAGAGGCACAGGATGTGGATCGACAGATTTTGCCTCAGTCAACATCACTCCCATAGAGACCATGTGATATGTCCCACACAGACGGCTGTGTTCCTCATTGCCGGATTTTCTATTTAATACTGTCTGCAATGAGGACATGCTTTTCTTTCACTATTACAGAAGCATCTATTCACCAAAATTAGGTGTGGTAAGGGAGGAGTATTTTCGTGTGGTGAGAGTTTTCACATTTCATCATTTGGTAAGGAGGCCCTCATGACTCGGAACTTCCAAGTTGATGTTCTGTATCGCATGGTGCACTACACGACTAGGAAATACACAGCATTCAGGGCAAAGTTATTATTGTTTGGGAAAACATTCCATTTATTTAAACAAAAACAAATCTTTGGCAAAAAAAGTCAGTGTAATTCTCTACTGTGCTTCAATAATTAAAGGATTAGTCCTAAAAGTTAGCTTTTATTATTCTGTATATATTTTAAGGGGGGTAATATTTGAAGGGCACATTATCAGTCTATAATAATTAAAAACACACTCTAAAAACTAAATTAAAAGGGTTAAAAGCAAACACTACAATAAATGTTTCAGGTCCTTTTAAAAAAAACTGAAACTAAACATATTAAAATAAGTGCAGCAAAAATAAATAACTCAGGCTTTAATTTTAAATTGACATGTGAACGTTTGTAGGTCTATATTTGGAATGAGAATTATTAATGCAAACACACCAGTGAGGACAGATATGTTTAGGAGGAATGTTTATTGGATCAGACATCCAGTAAAAGCATAATAGCTTTGAGAAACTCAAATGTACTTTATATTTATACACATACAGAAATAAGGAGATGTGTATGTATATGTAAGAGGACAAACAAACTGTAAAAAAATATAACACATTTGGAGGTTTATTTTTTTCACAACTGTTAAGTGAAAGGTTACAAGTTCATTATTTGGTACCCATTTCTAACAATATTTATTCACTATGAATTCTACTTGAACTCATATGTCTCTGAGGTCAAATGTACTGAGTTAAAGTGAAATATAGAATTTAAGATCCTGTATATAAGTCACTCAGAATTAAACAAACATTATCTGGGGCCCCCATTTCATGAAAATAGAGCCAAGCTACAAACACAATCATAGCTCACAGGTTTGGCAAATAACAGTAGCTGCCTTCTCATACTGCAATTCTAATGAAAGCCTTATGAAACTGTTACGATACCTTGATAGTATCATTAGACTGCAAAGCAAAGACATCACAAACCCCTAGTATAAAAGGCATGCTATTCATGTTCTTAAACCTATTACAAATGAAATTAAATACATATTTCTTAAGAACATACCCTACAGCTAATTCTGTTCATTCAGTATGAAGCCCATTTCGTTACATCCATTATACTTTACTTTAACTAGGTTCACTTAGGAAAACTACAATTGTACACTTAGCACAATGGGTTAACAACAAAAAAAAACACACAGAAAATAGACCTCAGGATGAAGAGCATCATGCCAGAGTTACTCAGATTCGTTTGGAATTTACAGAGACTGCATTGTGTTAAATACCTATCCTGGCCAACAGTACGCTAACAAAATAAAAACCAGCACGAAAACAGGGAATCTGACCAGTACTGCCCACCGAAGAAATGGAGTTTCTGCAACACCTTAGATTAATCACAACCAATTATTCACATGTCAAAACACAAGCAAAAAATTAAAATGCAAGCACAGCTTCGATTAAATTAAAAGCCAAGACAAAAGAATTAACCCAATACTACATTACAACCCAGCAACTGACTACTCACAGGTCACAGGTATGGTGGCTTGTTTAAAGAAATTATTCATCACTACAATCTGGTGAAAACAACTAAATTCAGGTCTCAAGACCTCATTACACGTTTATAAGTTATGATTCTTATAGTTATGGCTCTTCTGGCCTTAGGACTCTATAAAATTTGCCGAAAGCACCCCAGCACACTGCAAAACACAAAAGCTATACAGCAGTATGGATGCTTACCAACTTCAAACCAGTGGTTTCTCTTAACATGAAAGTTTCACCACTAATACATACATTCAGCTTCAAGACAGAATGTGAAAAATCTTATAATAAAACCTCAATACATACACAGAGAAGTATATAAAGTGCACAGAGACAATGTGTTTATGTGTATAGACTATAATGAAATAATGAACTGGTGACATCTAGTGTCCAAAAACAGAACTTTAAACAGAATTTCACTAACCTTCTCAATGTCCTGATTCTTAAGTATCAATGACAAGGCTCAGAAGGGGCCTCACACTTCTTGCAGAGAAACAATTCTTTGAATATGAATATTGTAACTGCATACACTGCAACAAAGCTACCAGCACCAACCAATAAAAATTATTTTTTTTATTCTCTCTCTTAGCCATATAACCAATATACATTATACGTACATGTACACACACGTACACACACACACACACACACACACACACACACACACACACACACACACACACACACAAAAAAAGTAAAATTCTTATACAGTTTCAAAGTCAATTCTCATCTCTCTGGGCATACATTTGTGTAGGATTTCATGGTGATATACTCAGAAGGAATATTATTCTCTGTCTTGCAAGTAAAAACATTTAATATAAAAATATTTCATATAAAAGTAAAGATATATCCTCAATATAAATAAAATTAATGCCTAAAGACAAGGCAGAGTAGTGCAAGCTTGTGCAGGAAAAAAAAGCAATGAAATTAAATTAAATTATCAGCTTAATTAGCTTAATTTCTATGGTACTGCCTCACACTCCAGCATGCAGTCGGCTTTCCAATCTCAAACACTGAAAAATTAACACACCAACTTTAGGCAAAATGCATGCAGAGTTAAATGCTTCATAAAAAAATGCTGGTGATTCAACTGCAGCCGTACCGGAGAGTAGCTACAGAGAAGAAGCTTCCGGAACGTTCAGCCCTGGGCTCTTCAGGTGCACAGTGTGCCACACCTGAGGGGAAAAAGGCACCACAATCAAGCCACCATTAGCCATGAGACGACCTCCTCACTTTCACTCGGCACAACATGCTGTGTGTATGACTGCGATACACGACTTGGGCAAGCAGGCTTATACGTTGAATGTTAGGATTCTGGGTAGAGCCTCGACGTCATAAATGTGAGCAGAGGCAGTCAAAATGGACAGCTGACAGATTATTCAGCAGTTACAACATGAGTATGCTCATACTTGCCAAGCATTTTTAAGGCTGTCTTACCATAGTAAAGCAGTGAGAGGGAGGACATACGATATGCTCTGTGTTGCATGATGGGGGAGAGGTTACCTGATCAGGGATGCTCACCTGTCCTCATCAATGTTCTCCTCTTCCTCAAAGCTCCCCTCCTCTAGATCCAGGTCCAAGTCATTCCCAGTTTCAGAGTCCAGAGGAGTCATGAACACACTGACGCAAAGAACACATGAGGCCCTCTGAACTCACAAGGCAATTAATCAATTTCCACACAAAGTCGCCATTTGCCATAGACTGTAGTCAAGCAGTATGTCTAACGTATGCATGGGAGTAGAATAAATGGTGGTTATGGTGAAGCAGCCCGAATGACACAAGGGAATGGCACCCCCCAGCCTCACCTGACCGAACAGTGCACCTTAACCTCAACTGACAGAATAGTGCCCCCTAGCTTCACCTGAGAGAACGGCGCCCACCATCCTGACCTGACAGAATGGCGCCCCCTAGTCTCACCTGACAGAACAGTGCACCTTAACCTCAACTGACAGAACAGCGCCCCCCAGCCTACATGACAGAACAGTGCACCTTAACCTCAGCTGACAGAATAGTGCCCCCTAGCTTCACCTGAGAGAACGGCGCCCACCATCCTGACCTGACAGAACGGCGCCCCCTAGTCTCACCTGACAGAACGGCGCCCCCTAGACTCACCTGACAGAACGGCGCCCCCTAGACTCACCTGACAGAACGGCGCCCCCTAGTCTCACCTGACAGAACGGCGCCCCCTAGACTCACCTGACAGAACGGCGCCCCCTAGACTCACCTGACAGAACGGCGCCCCCTAGACTCACCTGACAGAACGGCGCCCCCTAGACTCACCTGACAGAACGGCGCCCCCTAGACTCACCTGACAGAACGGCGCCCCCTAGTCTCACCTGACAGAACGGCGCCCCCTAGTCTCACCTGACAGAACGGCATGTAAAGAAGACGATCCGCTTGAGCCTCTTGTTGTAAAAGAAATAGTTGAATGACCAGAGGTTTCCCTCCTCCCCATATGGGTCTGAATCCAGGTCGGGCCTGTAGCTATTAGCAAAATAAAAACATGGTAACATGGTAGCGTATGAAACAAAGTTGGAGAAACTTTCATTCCCGAACGGCATTTCCCTCAAGCAACTTAACCCCATAAAAGATATAAGAAAGAAAAAATAAAAGAAATACTCAGCCGAGTGAAGACTTAACGTCAAAAACTGATACCGCTAAATAAAGATAAACAAAAACACAAGATAAAGTTGCAAAAAGAGAGCGGATGCAGTGTGCCACACGTGCCTGTAGATGTCACATTCCGAGAGGCAGATCTCGTCATCGATTGCCTGCCAGAGCTGGGGCTGAAGACGACTGAACTCTCCCCCTGCAGCTGAAGACAGGCTGCTGTTCACGGCATTGAGCACCTGCAGACACATACAGGTGGCCTTAAAGGGCATCCAGGGCCCAAGGAAAGTCTCATTTCACAGTGTTCCCTGTGAAAGGGTGACTACATTCACTTTGCAATAACTCTGAACCAACTGAATTGCTTAATACTATACGTGACTATCACTTCCTTCAGACAGAGCTTTGTATTGGTCAGCATGCACCCTCACCCAGTTGACACTGGGTTCCTTGCTGAAATCATGGCTTTTCGTGCGGCTGAAGTCGTAGTCGGGACGGAAGGAGGCGTTGAGGGTAGCGATTAGGTAGAAGAGCGTCTTGCGGCTGCACTTGTCAGAGAGCGGCCCTTCTGCCTCGTCGCCGCTCTGGCTTTGGCTCAGCCTGAAAGTTGGGGGGTGGGGTGTTGGGTGGGGTGTTGGGTGGGGTGAATTGACATTCTTTCTTTGCAAGTGGCAAGTGCTTCAGTGTGTCTATATTAGGACATTTTCAGAGTTTCACACAGCTCTCTGGTCTAACCACCATTCGGGAGAGAACCAACAGACAGCCACTTTGTTAAGGAAGTGGAGATGTTCGAACCAGACACATTTAAAGAACAATACAGTGTGATTCCATAGCTCTGGGAATTTGTGCCTTCAAGTTCTTTAGGTCCAAGGTGCTTTATTGCAAAACCTGGTTCTGCTTCAAAGTAAGCTCACAGAATACACAGCATGCACATTTAAACACCTAGGTTCCTAAACTAAATTCTGCAGGCTTGATGAAGAAAAATGGACCTGGTGAATTTTAATGACATAGAAACATATTCTATAAACCCCAGCTGTGGGTTTGCATGTGGACTGTGACCTTACTTGTTGGGACTGACCCCCGTGGTCTGGGGAGGGGACAGGGCCTCGAGCACATGTGGGAGCCCCTCCTGACAGAATTGCTTGAACATCTGCTTGTCTTCCCCTGCCATTTTGCAGGAGTAGCTTTCGATCCTAAGGACAAAGTAAAAGAGTCTCATG
This sequence comes from Brienomyrus brachyistius, assembly GCF_023856365.1. Taxonomy (NCBI): domain Eukaryota; kingdom Metazoa; phylum Chordata; class Actinopteri; order Osteoglossiformes; family Mormyridae; genus Brienomyrus; species Brienomyrus brachyistius. The sequence continues at coordinate 11,754,446 of NC_064540.1, read as the reverse complement.
CACTACTTACAAGCACATAACACACACAGAAACGGAGCACGACATACATAAACACCTCCCACTCACTCTGTAAAATAAACAGCATAACATAACAATACTACAATTACTACTACTAGTAGTAGAAATAATAATACTAATTTCTGTACAAACAAGTATCCCAAAACAACAAGGCTCCCAGTGAACAAATGCTGTGCAACTGACAGGAAAATATCCCTGAAATTACAATTTGAAAACTGCTAGGTTAGTCTGTATTTTTGCAAACTGGGAGAGGGCGCTTAAAGCTGTCCAGGACGAACTTACCGCCCTATTATCTGGCAGTCCCCGGTCTCTATGGTCAGCTGCGTGTTTATGGCCTCGAAGCTTGAATTCTCCAACAGCTTCATTTTGTTTTTTTAGCTTCCGCGACCCCCTGCAGGGGACGATCCGAGCTTAGGCGCAGGTGACAGGGGTCGGACGCGCAAATCACCCGCGATGCAAATAGTCAGCGCACCAAGCAGCCCTATGCGCACAATTACAGCCCAAGCTCCCCGTGTCACTTTTCTATTTTGTTATTTCCCGATCGGGCAATATTTCATGCAAATTGATAAGAGAAGCGATAACTTTCCCCCAGGCCTTTATATCCTCGGCCGAGCCTCCAGTTACACACCGGCCGATAAGAGCGACTCCGGCGGCCGTCGCTCAGCACTCGCGCGTCGGCGAAGTAATATCTCACACTTACGATCTGCAAAGGAAAAACTCCGGGTAAGATGCAAAATAATTCAAATTTACGGTCGCGGTATCGATCGTTGTCGAAGGCTTATGCTACTCCTCTGTCTAATAAAAATGTCTTCCTTTTTACTATGAAATTTCCAGTACCGTCCATTAAATAAACTGAAACGGAATACCAAATTCCTCATCCCAGCTATTTAATCCTAGTTTGAATTGATATTCAAGGCTATTAAAGCCTTCGCTGCAACAGCTCACTTTTTTATCTGAAAACTCCCAATTTGTGTAAGATTGCTATCATATACTAGCTACACATGCGGAAAGCTTACGCTCCTTCAAACGTCTTTATTTTTCTACAAATAATGTGTAGTGCGCTATCTAGACCAGGCGGTGGCGCCACAAACGCATATTGCGAAGCTTTTCTTCTTGTGCGCATCATTTCATTTCATATAATTTTATCTCAAGTTTTATTCAGTTAAAGATACTTAAATGTAATGCCGTGAGATTTTCTTAGAATTTGTAATTCTCCAAAAATGTTTTAAACGCAAATTTAAGACATATTTGTTGCGACCTGCCCATCTTGATTACGAAAGACGGTACCGTAATTTAAATAATTTAAATGTAAGTTTGTGCTTACAGTTCAATTCAGTGTCACAGTTCTTATTGTGATGTAAGAATTTTCAGCTAGAAACTAGTTTTTCAACTTGCTACTTTTGCTATTATTTTCCACAAACTTCTGTTTCTACAGTTGGAGCTACTTCAAGCCAATAAATATATATGACATTGTACGTTCTGTTCGGTGCTTTCAGATCCCAAGCAAAATATTAATTCATAATTGTTAATGTAAATCGTCAATCTATAAATTCTCAGAATGATTTATTGTTAGATAATTGCTTATTATTGTGAAAGGCCTCATAGTAAGCACATAACTTTGGGTTGATCATTTGGCGGATGGCTCGGGGGTTGTATTTCCTGGTTTTGATTATCAGGGGGGTTACAACTACCCCCACCCCCCTCATAATTTGCTCCCATGTCCGACAGTCTCTATATAGACTCTGGCTACAGTTGCGGTCCATCTCATTTTGTAAAGGGTCCCTTTAAATGCCCACTTCCTGGAATTTACTTTGCTTTCGCTTTTCATTCTGAAAGAAACTGATTAGTATTTGCCTTCTTGCTAAGAGTATGTAGATAGATAGCTTGCCACGTAAAGGTAAGAACATGGTAATTAACGATAGCATATTTGATTGTAAAATACACTTCTCTGCACTGACCTACTGATATTACTTGAGTATATAATTACTGGCGTAATTGAAACAAGTTTCAGTACTTTTAGTGCTGTTTATATTATTATATGTTACTGTAATGACAGACCATGATGATGTTTGTGCAAGAGTTGTAGGTACCAACGACGAACAGCAATATTTTTGGAATTTTTTTAAACAAGTGTGGTGTAAAAATGTAATAACAAAGCACTTCCGTTTTCAATGTAGTTATTATGTATACATTATTATGTATTATTATGCGTGTTTATTGCACAGGTCACATATATTGTCATTTGACAGTAAGAAATGGCTGCGCCTGACGTTCCAGATTCCGACCGGTTGGAATTGGGTAAGAACACTGGTTATGGCACCAGGTTAAAGCTGCGTTGAAGGGTATATATGGTTGCAATCCTACGATAGGCTATAATTTAAGTTTCGGGTAAATGATCGCACGTAGAGCTTCAAATGTGTAAATGGATATCTGCTATGTAAAGGCGGTATCACGAAACGTATAGACTTATCATTTTGTAAGTAAGTTAAAATACATAAACAAAATCCACATCTGTATCTCCTTCTTAACAGCGGAGCGTTTAGCTCGGTCCCTAAGCGAAGCACTCAGCAGTGGCGATAAAGAAACTTCCTCGAAAAACGCGGCGTTACTGGCGGAATTAAGTCTGCCGGTATCCGTCAACATCCGCGGTGAAGCGTACTCCGACAACCAGATACGGTATGTATCTACGGTATAATTATTAGTATATGTGGCTTTATTAAATAGATTAGACAGATAAAGTTTTTGTCTTTCAGGCTAAAGGTTGGAATTGAAGACGCCATTCAAGAATTAGCTGCTCCCATAACATTGACAGTGACAGCAGATATGACCATCTCAGAACTGAAAGAAAAGGTTTATCATAACCCACTTTTTAATTTCTGAATAATTAACGTTTAATAATAATAAATGTCTTCCAAGGACCATTTACTGCCCCTCCCCCCTTGCAGTCATATGATCCATGTGAGATATGCCCTGCAGAATGTACATTATGGACATTATGCAGTGATATCTGCAGTGGCTGTCTTTGTCATCACCAAAGTAAACTTCTGCATGGGGCCCACAAACCACAAACAGTCACTACACTGGTGGGGGGGAGGGAGTGACGTTTTAAGTGGGGCGCCAACATTAACGAACTGGCCTCTGAATATCTAGTGCTCTTTGCCTTATTGATGTGGTCTGTGTCTGTACAGGTGAACAAGGACTTTGGATTCCATCCAAGCCTGCAGGCCTGGGTAATCGGCAAGCGTCTTGCCCATGACGATGAGTCGCTCTACAGCCATGGCGTACGGAAGGATGGAGACCAAGTGTACTTATACCTCAGGTCAGCTAAGAAGGCAAATCTGAGCCGTGAGCAGCAGAAACAATATGAGGAAATCCAGCGTCTAGATGGTAATTCCCCCAGTTCCCGGCCCAATAAAGAACTACTCAGAATATCGTAGACATGGTGGAGCTCAATATAAAAATGTCTGAGCATGATAACATGCATATAAATCCTCCTGAGATCCAGCAACAGTCCTCTGTAGAGAACATTAGATTTTTGCTCTTATCTTTCATACTATACATGCTACTCTTTTAGTTCCCGTTGTTCCTTAAAGAGGACAGTTAGGGCTTTGAGGTGACATCACATATGTCGGGGTATGCTTTTTACCATCCCAAACAAAAAATCGAAATTGATAAACCTTTTTTGCCCTGGATCTCAGGAGGATATGAGGATATGTACTGAATGCAAATGAATCCCGCTGATTGAGTCACATGATATTGTTAATGATGGGAGGTAAACATCACATGATGGCTGTCACTAGTCTGTAACACAATAGCAAACATTTAAGTAGCACAATTCTGATGGTAAATAAGTACTGATCATGTGTGTAACCTTTAAAGGCATCATTGAAATCATGGAAGCGGACTCACTTCAGCCCAGAGGTACTGGAGGAACGCTGGGTGCGCAGAATGAAGCAAGGAATCTCCTACCGAAACTGGCCCCTAGTCTTAAACCTCAGCCTAAGCCTAGACCTCCTCCTAAGCCACAGGTTGGGATCTAATCATACGAAAACAAAGACTTTGTGATAGAGGAGAACATTCCTGATTGCTTGTGGATATTTAACTATTCAGTTCTGACATCCGATATGATCTAAATCATATGTTTGATACATTGTGTATTGTTCTGTAAGCAAACTCTCACTAGTGCACTGTACGGCCTTGGTCTGTTTTTGTACATATTCCTGTTTTGCTATTAATATAATTACTCTGTCTATTACATAAGGTAGTTCAAGTAAATAAACCCTTTGTTGTGCTAAGGGCACCGGTAGCTTGCATCTGATGTGGTTTGGGCATATTCTTTGTTTGGCATATGCTAGTACTGAATTTCTGTTTTTGCCAAGTCAGAGATTAATTTACACAAGCAAAACCGAAAATTTGATTTATTTATTGTTTACTAAGCAATGCAGCAGACAAATGACAATTAGGTTGTCACATTTTGATTGTGCGAAGTATGCAAACTAATAACGGTAATTAGTTTATTTGCTGTCTTTCCCTTCCTCAGTCTTGAGGCTTTCATGATTAATGGGTTTCATGGTTTTCGCTTTGTACTCCTGGTTAAACCTCAGATTATGTAACAGTTGATTCATGCCACTGTCTGATAATGTCCCAGTTTTATAAGTAGCATTTTATGTTAAGATTGCCATGACATTACATCACATAAAGTGTTTATCAGGACTGAGTCAATCAGCAGTCGTGTGTGTGTGTGTTTGTAGGTGGGGTGGCCATGTCCCATTTGCACGTTTGTGAACAAACCAACACGTCCTGGCTGTGAGATGTGCGGGGAACCAACGCCTGCAGATTATAAAATCCCCCGTGACTACCAGGCAGATGCGGAGGAGGAGAACAGGCTGAAAACAGAGGAGTTTGCCTGTCTGCAATACCAACAGGTGGCCCTCTCTTTGAAAAAATATTTTTGTTTCTCATTTGCTCATCATTTATTTATTTATATGCTTGCTTGCTTGCTTACTTCCTTACCAGCGTAAATTCCTGTATATGTCTGTGAACAGATTGTATTAATTTATGGTACAACTACAGGGGATGTGAGCATATTACCGTTTCTTAGTACATGTCTTCTAGCCCTCACACTGCCACACATGAGAAGAAATAATCAAGGCCATTTTAGAAGATATTGGTTCTGGTGACATTATTTCGGCATTATTTAGTGTTATTTGACTGGTCTTGCAACACAACATTGAATATAGTTTTAACTTTGCAGGCACTGGAAGATGAAAGGTTGAGAAATTTCCATATTCTAAAAGAAACGGAGGAACACAACCTGATTCCTAATCAAGAAGAGGTGGAGTGCCCCATATGCTTTACAGTGATAGGTCCAGGAGATGGCGCCACACTTCGCGAGTGTCTTCACAACTTCTGCAAGTATGACTCCGATTATCCGCCACTGGCTGACCTCCCTTTGTCTGTAATAAATATGCGCATGACGGCAGTGCGGCCTGTTTACAAGTATTCTTGTGAAATTGACAGGGATATTTTACAGTGGTCTCGAAATGCAAAATAGAACAAAGGACAAACCTAACAAAAATAGTTAGATAAATAGATAAAAACACATAGACAGATAGATAGATAGATAGATAGATAATATAAAACATGCAAAGCTTTGAGAAAACTGTTTTTTTGTGTTATTTCTTAATAATTTTGCAACTTTTTTGCATTGCATTTAGTACTTCAGGCCGGCAGAGAATGTACATAGAATGTACATTATATGCAGATATATATGCAAAACATTATATGCCAATATGCAGACATTGTGTTTTTTTGTTTTGTTTTTATAGGGATTGTTTGAAAGGAACAATTACAAACAGCATGGATGCTGAAGTGTCCTGTCCGTACGGTAATGATGACTATGTCTGTGAAAGCAAGCTGCAGGACAGAGAAATTCAAGCCGTAAGGCCTGCCGCTCGCTTGCTCTCTCTGGGGCACTTGACTGCAAAATGAATTAAAACATATTTTTGCAATATGTAAAAATCCTGTGTGTAGAGTTTGCATGTCCTTACATTTCTGTGTGGGTTTCCTATAAAGGCTGTCATTTAGTCACACAGTCCAAAGCCACGTTCGTGCTTTAGATTGCTGTTCATCTGTGAGCCCCTTTCAAGACCAGAATCTTGCTCATGACACCACACAACTAACCTGCGAATAATGTTACCTGACTAATAGGGACTGATAATGGGTGGATGACTGAATATGAAAAGAACAGTCGGCGAGACTTTATGTGTCTCTCCTGTGCTCTACCAGCTTCTTTCCCCAGAAGAGTATGCCAAGATTCTGGAGCTGAGGCTCAGCATCGCAGAGACTCGCAGCGAGAACAGCTACCACTGCAAGACCCCGGACTGCGCTGGCTGGTGCATCTTCGAAGACGAGGTCAACGAGTTTGAGTGTCAGCTTTGTCGTGAGACCAACTGCCTGCTCTGCAAAGTGAGCACCTCCCAGAACTGTCCTCCTGCCCCTGTGTCATTTCCTTTGTCACATCTGCTGCTCTGCTACCGATATTGCACCATTTGGTTTTATTTATTTAAAACAATTCACCATATATGCCTACAATTTTACTCATTTTTTTTTCTGAAGATGAAATCTATGCTGTTATTTCAAACTTAAATGAGGCCAGATACATGGACTCCTATGTGTAAGAACAGCTATTCTGGCTGAAAAAAAGGAGTCACCCTCAGACAAGTCGCTTGCAAAGCCAAATATTATTAACCCTGCATATATAAATAAAAATGTTCTAAAGAATTGAACAAATTAACTAAAATTTAAAATTCTTGACCTAACCCCTGCAAATAGTCCTGTTGATGGTTCCATGAACAGTGATTTCTGCTGTAAGAGTGATTTGAAACCTAAATATTCAGCCTGTGGTAAGTCTCCAGAATTCCTGAAATCTTCAAAATTACCTTAGATTACTTTACTATACTTAAAACACCAGGTTAGGCGACTTATTGTCAAAATAATCATTTCAGCACTGACTGCCGAATTAGTACCACTAAAATCAGTGCACCCTTAGTCTTCAGACACAGGAAATGTCTGCATCACCAGTAGCCGAATGTCCAGTATACTAACATGCAGAATGTCTACTGCCTCCGGGACGTTTTAAGCCTGCTGGTTCTTCTCTTTAGGCCATTCACAAAGACATGAACTGCCAGCAATACCAAGACGACCTGCGCATCAGGGCCGAAAACGACGTTGCTGCCAGGCAGACCACCGAGATGCTCAACGTAAGAGCCTTGAAAAGACACACAGCCTTTGACCAATCAGATCCATCACATGACATCTGAACCCTAAACCCATGTCGTAATCGCAGTTCCCAATAGAAGTTAATATTCTGATCGTCATTACAGGGCAAAGTTAATGTTTGATTTTTTTTGATGAATGTGGTCATTCCAAAATGTAGATAAAGTTAAATGAAATGTCATTAAAATAAAATGTCACACAAGGCTTGAAACACAGAGCTGCCCAACATTAAATCTGAGACCCAGAATGTGTTACTAACCCCGACAGACCATGCTGCAAACTGGGGAGGCCATGAATTGCCCCAGGTGCAAGATCATTGTGCAGAAGAAGGATGGATGTGACTGGATGTGCTGTGTCATGTGCAAGACGGAGATCTGCTGGGTGACCCGACAGGCGCGCTGGGGACCCAACGTACGGCCAGTTGCTTCCCAACCATCACATGACACAGTGCAGGCACACAGATAGCACGTCTTTAGCCATGCTAACAGAATGGAGTCATTACATGTGACACCTTCTCCCTTCTCAACAGGGTCATGGGGATACCTCCGGTGGATGCAGATGCAGAGTGAATGGAGCACTCTGTCACCCTCAGTGCCAGAACTGCCACTGAGCCGACGAGCCCTCTGGACATAACGGACTTGCATGTTCCGCTGAAACTAACGTCTTCCCAGATCCTATTCTTTACTCCCGACTCAAGGCTAGTTATCTTACCTGGTTAATTTAATTATATATATTATTCAAATTAAGTAGTGACATTTTTAAAATGATTGCAAATTACTTTACAAAATGGTTGCTTCCAGAGGCGATTCTAAGATTTGACCCTTGGGGGGGGGGGGGGGGGGTTTCCCAATTGTGTCTTTGCCAAGCTGAAGGGGTACAAAGTGTGTACAAGAACATGTGACAGATTGCAAAAGGGATTTAGAGAAACATTTTTCCAGGAGGGCTGAGGCGAAATACAGGGCGCATGAAGATCCCCTGCATGAGATTGAGAATCATCTCTGGGTGTCTCTCTCATTCTTTTCTTTGAAAGTACGGACACTAAGCAGTACTGTTTACCTTTTATAAGGGGCATGCTTGAGTGCATCTCTTACATCGAGTTTGTTTTCATTTTGTTGAAATTGTAATTCTGAGGTTTTCCAAGTTAAAAATAAAGGACATTTTTTTGTTTTGTCAACATTATGCATTCAGTACCCATAACCACTTATCTAGTTCAGGTGTGTCTGATCATGATCATTAGCTCATGTCTAGATTACAGTCTGATTGTCTCAATCATGTCATCATTATGACATCATAATCCCATTCTACTCCAACCAAAACCCAAATCATACAAAACAGCTTTGCAGTTAGTTTCCTATGAAGTTAGTACATTGGTTTTCATTACAGGTCTGATTCAAAGTGACTACAGATTATGTTGTTTTTTGATACTTTTGATCAAAAATATAAAGGATTAAAATGAAAGGTTTTATGGTGGTATAAGTATGGATATGACAACCTCTTAACCTGATTTTGTTGTAAAATATTAATAAAAATATTTTTAATCATGAATCTGTGAGTGAAATCTGAGCCATAAGGAAAAAGTTCTTATAAGGTGTACAAGATATACAGAGTTGACATTACAAAGATCTGGAACATGACTCAACTCTTTGAGGTTGACCTTTGATCCAAAAGACTGGAGAAGCAGCAGGTAGCCAAATAGAAGCCATGAAGTTAAAAAATAACCCTACAAACCACTTTCCTGTATCGTTTATTCAAGATGGCGTCATCGGCCGGTAGGAGTTTCCATGACAACATTTAGGGCAGATATTAGCACAGCCAGGGACATTCATCCTACCAGAAGCCACATATCCCAGTGTATAAACTCCACCACACCCTGGTTGGCTTCACGCAGCCAAATTCCACCAACCTGAAGAGCAACAGGTAACGAGGCGATGGAATAGATTACCTGAGTTCCGAGAAAATTATTCTCCAAGAGCCACGTCGAATGAATGAATGTGGTCCATATGATCAAATTTCTCATCTTGTTTTCAAACTATTAGAAGTTTAATTCCATATAATATACTATAATACTCTTAATATACAAGTAATATTTTTATTCCTGCAATTAACGACAAACTAAAGACTGACAACACATTTCACCATTATTTAGCTTGACTTGTACTTTCAACAGCAGTCGTGTTCACTACAACACCAAAATCTAGTGGGTCCCCCACCCAGTATATTTGTAATTATTTGGAAATACCTCTGTACACAACACAGAAATAGAGCTGAAACAAGCTTCCTTTGTGTGCAACAGAAGGTGGGGACCCTGTTTTACAGCCCTGCTAGCTTTAGGTCCTGTGATGAATGTAGACAACAGACTTAAGAGTGAAGACGTGAGTATCCTTCAAACCAGGTCACTCCTTCTGCATGAACCAAAGGCACAACCCTTCCCTTTAGGCAAATACCAACCAGATCACATTTGGTAGTCAACCTATGTTAGCATCCTAAAAGATAAAAAAAAAATAAAAAATTACCATGTTACCTAAAAAGCAAACAGGTGACAAAAAAACTCCAAAACTTACAGAACAAAATGCTTACAAAAATAACATTTTGACTAGAGTTAGAATGACAGCTTACTATTTTACTTCCGTTTCCTGAAAAAGCCCATTTTAGTTTTCTGATGAGCTGCTGCTGAACTGCACTTTAGGCTGAGGATTTGATAGCAGGATTGAAGATTAGATAATGGTGCTGACTGCCCAGTCCAAAGCCTAACTGGAGACTAATCTGTCACCAACAAGACGGGGAATGATCCCTGAAGCATGCAACCGGTTTTTACAAAGCGCTCTGTGATGGGGGCAGTAAGCACGCCTCCTGTCCTTCTGCATAGTTTAATCTCTGTGGGCAATACACATCATTTATATATACATGTATTAATTAAGGTCCACAGAAGTTCTCCTCTTCCCTGCCTTCTGAAGAAATGGAGAACGTCCCAGATGTTCTGCGGCAGTCTGATCAGGGGAAGAACTGCAGGTCCAGTCTGGGGGCCCAATCCAGTGCTGTGTTGACCACAGCCAGGGCCGCCGCCCCTAGGGCTACTGTCAGGCCCATGACGGCCAGCCGGACAAAGCGTTTGGCCCGGGGTCGCACCACCGCCACCGCCGTGCCGGGAGGCCCTGCCAGCACGGCCTGCTCCCTCCTCCGCCGCCGCAGCAGCACCGTGTCAGGGCGCTGCTGCGCCGACGCCAACTCAAAGTCCTTGAATGTGGAGGCCGCCGTCCTGGGGGGGGGGGGGGGGGGGGGGGACAGAGAGGGAGAGAGAGATGGAGAGAAAGAGGGAGAGATCCTTCATCAGCTACCAGTCAGGGTGTTTGACACACACACACAGCATCAAGAGCCTGTCAAAGTATTACGTCTGTTAATGTAGCTATTAAGTCTAATAATGTAGCTATAATACGAAATAACGTAGCTATACCAAAAATGTAGTTATCTAATAATGCAGTAAGACTAACGCTATAGTATAATATCTAATAATGTATACTAGTGGTCCATCAGTCCGTCCATCCATCCATCATCCTCGGTGTTGCCGAGATATCTTAACTTAAAGGTAGCATCACATGGTTTCATATCACTAATAGGCCTTTTTATTGGCAGCCAAACTGACATGAAATAGTATAACAGGCACAGGTGTAAAGGCGCAAGTAATAACATTAATCCTCTATGCCTGCTTGTCCTATTCTGGGTCACAGGGGTCTGAAGCTATGGGCGCAAATCAAGGAATAACCCAGGATGGCCCACCACCCCACCACAGGGTGCAGACACTATTCACAGACCATTTCGTAACTCCGATTCACCTTAATGTGTTTCTGCTGTTGACTGACTTATGGTCCCAGAGGCAACTGTGCCACCATGCCTCCACATATTATACATAACTATGTAGATATAATCTATAATATAATGCATTAGTTGCGTTGTGCGTCAGTTTTGGCTGTGCATGACTTTCTAATATGTATTCAGGGATTGTTTATCTAAACAGTCATTCCAGAAGAGTAACTCCTAAGGGTTAAGCTTTGGGATACTGAAAAACTGATGCAGAGAGAACAAGATTAAGCCACTGGGCTGTGATAAATGAGACCAATACTCCTGAATGCTCATCAGTTCCTATACATTCACTTTAACTACTCAGCAGACATTCTCACCTGCAGCAGCTTATGCATATAACGATCGAGGCTAGGTGTTTTACCCAGTAAAACAGCGACTGTTCACTGGTGCCCCACGAGAGCCCAGTCCCCTCACTCACTGCTGGCTGTGCTGCTGCGCCGCCTCTCTGGCGAGCTCGGACGGAGGGAACTGCACGAAGAGATCTCCGGCACGGCTGATGAGCGGCTCGTAGGGGAGGTCCTGTGGGATCTGGGAGAGCAGGTGGTGCACGGAGGCCATGTCACACTCGCACTCCAGCACCTCCTCCGCCCGGTGCAGCACGATCTGTGGCATAAAGCACAGGCACTCCCCCATGAGCAGGGCTCATGCCCAGTCGCATGTTCAAAAGCATAATGATCAATCAGTGCCGCATTTCCCCTGGGTGCTGGTGTCCTAGGCTAGCTCCTAGAAGGTGCAACGTCGTATTTTTATGGATTTAAATGAAAATGAATGAGAACACACTATTTTGACTGATTAGCATGCATTTAGGGGACTAAAGCAACCTGCCTGTGATGAGCCTGAATGTCACTCTAATTACGTCCTACAAACACAGATATTTCCCTTTAAGGCAGTAGAATATGTATGGAAGCCAAGCAATTAATAAGTACGTTTCCTAAGGGCACAACAGAAAGGACTCATGGGTCCAGGTCCTTAGCACCTGTGTTAGCTACTGGCCCTCATTCATTTATTGGTTAGCAGTTTTTACACAAACCTAATTGAACTGGCAGTTTAACATGCAAGCTGCATAACACCCCTGATGCTTAAACGCTTTGTTATATAAACTAGTGTTTCATTGTATTTACATTGCGAATTTCCACATATTTCATTCTCTGAGAACTGTTAAGGTGAGCTAAAAGTGGGTTTGGGGGGGCAGTGTGCGGCTCAGCCCGTTAGGATGCTGTGCCTGAAATTGAAAGGCTCAGGTCCCAAGGAGGCAAGAGTGATGTCACCATTGGGCCCTTGAGCAAGGCCCCTAACCCAAATCGCCCCATGGGCTGGCTGACCCTCCTCTCCCAAAAATGTAAGCTGCTTGGATAAATGTCTGCTAAAGAAATCATCTAAAAGGGTAGGATATCACCAGAGCTCGCTATTATTTAACGAGTGGAAATTATATCCCTAAAAATACACTGTGAAATAACACTGCATCCCCAGTAACCTGCCCATTTAGTACAGTAGGATAAAATACCTTGAGCTACTTAAAATGCTAGAGAACACCATCTGGAGGAACAAATGTAACATCCAATTTGTTAAATAAATTAGCCAAGTTAAAAACTATAAGCAATATTGGGTAGTAATGGCCTCAAATTGTCCCCAATTAAAGAAAGGTTTAGGCTACAATATTTTAAAATATATAAAAAAACACTAACTAAAAATCTGAAATCTACTACTATTGCTAAAAATATAGACAAAGACCATTCCTGTAGCTCCACACAGGTGATGAGCTGTAGTTCTGCTTGATGCTTGCATCTCCCTAGATTTTATGACTAAATGAGGAATTTTTCCTTTAGACGGCTGAGCAAAGTTTCCCCACAAGCCACAACAGCAGTCCCTCACCACAGCTGCGAAGTAGATGGGCATCAGTGGGTGGCACGCCAGAAAGAAGTCGTACAACCGCACCACGTGACGGAAGTCTGCCAGCACGTGGCCGAACCATGTGATGAGCCAGCTGAGGGCGAAGATGGTGCCCACTTCTGCTCTGGGGACGGGAAAGGAGGACATGGGCATGCCTCAGTGCCAGTCACCGCACCAGGCTGAGAACACAATTACACTCCCAGGAAGACGACAAAGACCCGTTAATATTATTAAAATGCTTAGTAGATGTGCACTGCATTGTGCAATTAATCTATAATGATGAGTTCACCATATAAAAGCATTGAGATCAAATAATTTTCATAGTAATTTATATATCTGGGTAATAAATGTATATTTCCCAGTAGTGGAGTCAACAAATGGGTATATTGGATGGTTATTGTAACACTGGGGATTTTAGGAGAGGTTTTGAAATGGTCAATCTACCATAATTTAACAGACGTCAGTTTTACACCATTTGAATTTCACTTTTAAACACAGAATTTCTGGTTTGCCTAAGACTTTTGTATAGTACCTTACATACAGCAAGTGCCTTCCATAACTTGGAATGTTTGCCTCTGTACTCCACATCTTGGTTTTGCCATGTAGGAATGACCATACGTTACACAATCCCCCCCATTACAGAGCACCATCATGTTAGAGACATAGCAATGGCATGTATCCTCTATGACCCTAGGAACAATGTTGTCGGGGGCCAAAAATTGGGGTGTGAGCTCAAGGATGAGCACCTAGTGGCTAGGCTTTCACCCAGGGGCATGGATTGATGGACATTGCATGGATGTCGGGGACAGTGCCTTTGGACTGGCAGACTGGGGTGGCGGTCCCAATCATTAAGAAAATGGACCGGAAGACGTGTTCACAATCCTCAGCCTCCCTCGGAAGGTCTATGCCGGGATAATGAAGATAAGGGTGTTCCCATTGGTTGAACCCCGGATCCAGGAGGATTCTGTCCTGGTCGCAGAACACTGCACCACCTCTTCATCCTCACAAAGATACTGGAGGGTTCAGGGGAGTTTGCCCAACCAGTATACTTGTGTTTTGTGGACTTGAAAAAGGCATACGACCATGTCCCTTGGGGCGTCCTGTCAGGGGTGCTCTAGGGCTTTGGGGTACAGAGTCCGTCAGGTCCCTGTACAAACAGAGCGAGAGTTTGGTTCGCATTGCCAGCAGTAAGTCAGACTCACTCCCAGTGGGTGTTGGACTCTGCTAGGGCTGCCCTTTGTCACAAATTCTGCTCATAACTTTCATGGACAGAATTTCTAAGCATAGCCAAGGGGTGGAGAGGGTCCAGTTTTGGGACCACAGGATCATGTCTTAGTTTTTTGCAGATGATGTGGTCCTGTTGCCGTTGTCGGGCTGAGACTTGCATGCACTGAGGCACTTTGCAGCCAAGTGTGGAGCAGCCAAGGGGTTCAGCACCACCAAAACTTACAGTTCTCTGTCCCGGGGGGGATGACTTGCTTTGTTTAAGTATCTCGGGGTCTTGTTCACAACAGGGGAAGAATGGAGCTGGAGATCGACAGACAGAATGGTGCAGTGTGGGCAGTAAAGTGGAAGCTGCACTGTTCTGTTGTCATAAAGAGGGCGCTGATGCAGAAGGCAAAGCTCTCAAAATACCAGTTGAGCTATAGTCCAAGCCTCACCTATGGTCATGAGCTCTGGGTAGTGACCAAAAGAACGAGATCACGGATACAAGCAGCCGAAATGAGTTTCCTCTGCAGGGTTGCTGGGTTCAGCAATAGAGATAGGGTGAGGAGCTTGGACATTTGGGAGGAGCTCAAGGTATAGCCAATGCTCCTCAGCATTGAAAGGAGCTAGTTGTTCGAGCATCTATCTAGGATGCTTCCTGTATGGTTCCCTGGGGATGTCCAATCAGGAAGGAGGCCCTGCGGCAGATCGAGGAAACTCTGGAGTGACCAGGGAATGCCATGGTAGTCCCCCAGTGGAGCTGGAGGAGGTGGCTGGTGAGGAGGAGGTCTGGACATCCCTGCTTAGACTGTTGCCCTTACAACCTGACTCCAGATAAGTGGCAGAAAATGTATACATGTATAGATGGATGGATGGATGGATGGATGGCAATGGTACATATATTAAAGCAGTACTGTTTAATATATTGTCACTTGTCCCTTTCATATAATGACTGCTTGAGGTCTCTGAGGCATAGACATCAGCAGGTGCCGAGTATCAGGCTGTGCCAAGCCTCTAATGCAGCTACCTTCAGCTCCTACTTGTTTTGAGGGCTTAAGTTCACTCTTTGACATATGGGAGGCATAGTATTTAGGCTGGGTGACTGACAGGGCCAGGGAAGTATTTTCCTGTTTTCAACTCTGAAAAACTCCCATATTGCTTTAGCAGTACATTTAAGATCACTGTCTTACTGTAGGATGAAGCTGACCAATGAGATTGGAGGCATTTGCTTGAACTTGGCAGATGCTAAATGAATTATAACGTCATCAGCGGTTAAATCATCAATGAAGGCAAGTAAGCCAGTACCTGTGGCAGCCATACACAGCAGGCGTCAACACCCCCAGCAGCCTCATGCTTCACAGGTGAGTTGGTATGCTTTGCATCTTGGTCTTTTCGCCTCCACACCATGTGCTTGCCATCACTCTGATACAAGTTAATATTGGTCTCATGTGTCCACAAGACTTTTTTCCTAATATCTGCTGACAAGCACCTCTTAGCAAACTAAAATCTGTCCATCCTGTTTTTGTGGCTAATAAGTGGTTTGCATCATTCGAACAATGTGTTGCAACTTCTGTATTTTCGTTGCAGTGCAGACAGAAGTGACTGCCAAGTCCACAACAGTCTCCTGAAGAGTGTTTCTCATCTGTTGAACGGGTCTTTCAGAATGCTTTCATTATGCTGAGAATTGGCCTAACTGTCCCTTTGTGATTATAACACTGACCAGGGTTTCATTTCTTCTTAATAATATTCCAGTCAATTGATTTTGGTAGGTGTAAAGTTTGTTTTGTCATTTTTGCCAAAAATTCACATTTTTTTCTGAGATATAAATCTTTGTTTACATGGTTGCGTCACTGCAGTGAAGAAGGCCCCGTATTTGTATTAGATTTCGACCAAACCAGTTTCAGTCATTTGTGCTGTACTTGTGGTGGAGTGTGCCGTATTTTATTGATGTAAACAGGGGGAGAGCCCCAAGCACAACGGTGATATAAATGTCAGCTAACATCTCAGAAACTAAAGCAGCACAAATAAAAATTTCAACAGCACAAATTCAACAAAAAAATGATAACACCCTCCAGCTGATGCCATTCCTCAAAACACATACCGCATTCCAGGGATTCAGTCATATCATTACTGGTTACTTTCATTAGCTAGGGAAATGCCAGGGCTTTGTAAGCTGCAGGTTTACCACTTACTGCTGCATGAAGTCGTGCACCTCTGGGTTGACCCGCTCAATGATTGGCATGAGATAGTTTAAAATGTGTTTAGTGTTGTCCATTGTGGGGTCCATGAAATCCCTGCGAGAAACAGAACAAAGTTAGACAACGGGCCCACTACCATCTGAAGCCCACTTCAAGGATAAGAAAAATTCCTTTATATCAAACAACAACATCGATCACTGAAACGACCGATGCAATAAGAGCAGGACTCCTCGCCAGGCTTCGGGCAGAGCGCTTACCGGAGATGGTGGGTGGAGAGCTTTTCTACCAGCACGGTGGCCAGAGGCTCCCCCAGGACCAACAGGAAGGTGACCACGATGTCATGGTAACCCTGGTAGTAGTGCAGCTGAGGGTTACGCTGGAGTACCAGGAGGATGATGTCGATGAGCTCCTCCTGCAGGCCCTCGCGCTGCTCGTCCGGCATTCCTGCACGAGGGCCACGTCCACCACATTTTAATCCATCCACTATTCCATCCACCCATCACTGCTAGCCTACAGCCAATCCCAGCAAGCTCAGGGCAGAAGGCAGGGGGGTCCCCAGAGTGGCCTCCAGATGTGCTGACTCATAAACCATATTTTCACTGTCATTGTGACATGAAAATGCGCAATAAATACCTTGCAAGAGACTGCCAGAGACACAATGAATGAGAAGTCATTTAACGCGCCACACATTCGCAGCACGTGAATTTAACCTATCAGATGGAGCTGTCAGGTGAAAGTTTCAAGATCACCCCTACTGCGGCAGCAGCCATTAACATCAATAAAACACTTAATGTTTCTGAATGTTTTTTAAAAAGGTGTGTTTTCTTTACATTTAGCTTGATAGAATGACTGGCATGCTGCGTTAGAGTATCGATGTACATTTAGCTTGTTAGCAACATCTTTTATCAATTATAATCGTATAGCTATCGAGCTAAATGTATAAGTCATAACGCCATTGCAATATTACAATGTTACTGCACATGGCAGATTTTCCTCATATTGACCATGTCAAAGCACATATGCATGGTGACACACTGGGGGGCAGTTTCAGAACTGCTGAAAACAACTAGAGCTCCGGACCAACATGGGGAGGACATGGGAAGGACATGCAAACTGCAGACTAGTGCTGAATCAAGACCAACATTCTCATACAAATACCAGCTTTGGCACCTCGATATCAAATTGATACTGTAAAGCATTCCCATTTAAATATTATTTTGCTTTGAAACAAACAGGCCTATATATATTTTAACAATATCAGTGAAATATTCATAATTAAATGTCATTTCATAGGTAGATTTAGGAATGTCATGACCCTCTTTTTGGTACCTAGATCTGACCTGATCCATTCAGTGTTTACAGCTGCCGATTCCCAGTCCTGATCCAATCTTTTAATATATATTTAAAAATACACACACAAACAGTAAGCCAATAGTTGCTCTACACTAATATATCTATGTCCAATTTCATTGTTTCGTAATGTACTTTCTTACCAGTTAAAAATAGCTATTTGAGCTTTTCATTGCATCTTTTGTATGAACTTACACAACATACGTAAAAAAAAAAAAATAAAATTAATACACAAATAAAATGATTGTTCCACTGAGTCAAGCTGCATCAGTGCTATCTTCATGCGAGTAAGCCTCGTGATTTCACAGTATTCTTCCTTATGATATCTCTGCAACTGCCTAATTTTCATTTTATTGACCAAAATTTTTCAAAATTTCCTCGAAAGGATGGCATTGCAAACATTGCAAGTAGCGGCTGTGTTACTTTCAGTTTGCACGTTAAAGAATTTCTACATGGCTGACATCTCGATAGTTCATAGTTTCAGGCCACGTGCCTCAGAATCTGTGCAGCGCAACTGACGTAAATTAGGCGATGTGGGAAGTTAAATCAGGCTTTGGATCAGGCACGTCATGGCATGGATTCTGACATTAATTTGGCCTCAGCTGTAACAAAACCTCACCGATAATACAGTAACGTTACGTTTGTATTTGCGTTTGTTCTATTCATCATTTACCCTTGTCTAGTTTTTGTAACTGGGGGAAGGGATATGAATGAACTCGCATGTAGGCTAAACATGACTTGAAACAGAAACATAATCAGTGTGGAATAACATGACTATAATGCATCTTGCATCTGTTATGTCCACCTTCCTATGTTTAAACTCCTTATATACGCTTAAATCAGGGTGAGCGAGAGACAGATGAGTGTCGCCAGGTTATTAGATATGGTGTCCCCACCTAGAGGCACAAGTGGGCAACAGCAGTTTCCATTTCCCACCTATTTAGCTTCTCCACACAAGACACATGAAATGAGCGCAACTGTCTACCTCCTCAAAGCGCAGATTTATCATCTCCACTACATTTTGTTACTAAAGTGTTTATGATGTTTGCAGTAGAGATGTGTTCAACATTTTCAACACCAAAAATAGCAAAAGATAGATATATATTGGTTTTTAATATTAGGCATCATGGTATAATATGGATACAACACCTGCTTCATACAGGAAATATACAGTGAGGATTTGGACAACTAAATTTTTAACTGATGCAGTTCTGATTACTGCCATCTGTATCATATTACATTTACTTCACATCATCTTCTGGTGCCAAGACTAGATTTTTTGTGAAAATGCTCATCAGTGCACTATGGTTATGTATTATGGCTGATGTGAATCACCCTACTGCATATCCTGTTCAGAACTCTAAAGTAAAATTTAATACACTGCAGTAAACACTGCAAATAGTAAATGACTTTTGCTCCAAAAGAATATCAGCAATACTTAATACCGTGTCCCCATTTCGAAAGAGAACTTGTGAAATTATCTCCATGTCTTACATTTTAATTTTTTTTTTTTCTTCAGAAGTTCCAAGGCTGAGATCCACTGAGACCACATGTGATGTGGCTCTGGCCTGTTCACTGAAGTGACTGCTATTTTTTCCCGTTACAAAGATCTCTTTCAAATGTCATTGGAACACTGATATTCATTTATACAGCACACTTATATTGTAAGCAAAGGATAGCTTAGAAAGGATTCGAACTGACGACCTCCACACACACCGCCCCCAGCATCTGAAGAACTGAAAACTGATTGTGCAGGCTAATTGATTTCCCCCCCCCCCTCCATTTCGGAGAAACAAACATTGTGTTCAATGCTTATGCTGCACAAATGTAGAAAGCAGTTATTTTTCTTATAATATATTTTCGCATGACACTCATGCCCTTCAACCAGGACACTAGGCTCAGTTCCATTTCTAAACAAACAATTTAGTCATTTAATCAATATCGGCAGGTAACAGGACAGAAACTCACCAGGCGGGAACCTTCTTAGGGAACGTCTGACATCCAGCAACACCTGATTGTAGTCTTTGTTGTTCTCTCGCAACTCTTCCCCTGCTGGGAACACAAAGATAAGCAAGACCAGAACTAGTAAACTACAAATGTCCCCTCTGTCCACTAGACTAAGATGACGTGCAATAACCGGATGCTATGATGTTCTGAGTTGACTTTACATTTTTTTCCCCACACAAATGCCAAGTACTGATGGCTGTGTGTAGGTTTTGGCCAATCACACGCAGCAAAGCTACTGCTATTTAAAGATGCATTGTCTTGGATGTAGTAGACAACTGCCCATTGTTCCCCCATATTCTACCTGGTTTCTCAGGCAAGTTTTCCGTCTGTACATTTAGCAGCCTGGGCCACACTCTACAGCGGATCTCGTCGGTCAGCAGCCCCCCCTCGCTGATGGCCATCCTCCGTAGAGCCGCCACATCTGGTGGGGTCCCGCTCAGGGCCTGATGGATCTCGGACATCTTCCTCTTCTTCTTCGAGTCCCAGTCTGGTCGCATGACCGAGAAGATCAGCCGGGGAAACAGCAGAACTCCTCAGCCACAAAAAGCGCCCTGAATCACAAGTGAGCGCTTATGCCAGTGACCCAGTTCGGGAAAATTAGTGTTACAAGTGCCTTAAAGTAACCGACCCCCGAATAAATACGAGCACTATGTCAGCGGCTAATAAGCACAGCCAGAGATGGAATGGGACACCCGTATCCGCGTTTTCAGAAACTTTTATTACTGATTTTATCAGATAATGATAAAAAAAAGCATAACGTTAATGTTGTTTAAAATATACAACACTGTCTCTAAATTTAGTATGTATACAGTGGAAGTAAACCAACCCACCAGGTAGCCAGAAATGTTCGATTCTGGGCGATTCTGTATGTAAGCATGAATGCCACTACTAGTGAATTTGATACGATTCCGTTGTAAATTTATTTTATCTTATAGTATTAAAATTGTACGGTGCTGGCTAAAGACACGTTTCTAGTTTTACAAATAACAGACACACGCAAACAAGAAGCGAGCTTAGTGACAGCAGCCATAAAAGGAAAACGGTCGCACCAGAAATACATTTAAACAGCAATACACACATGTAGCGTAAACAACAGATAATGAATATCAAAGTAATAACGCCTACCATGTTTTCCGATGCCATTCAAAGGAGAGGAGGCACCAGCACTTTTAGTTTTCTTTAGGTACATCTTGCCCTGCGGCTCATTTTGGACATTTTCAGCGTTTTCGTCGCGTTGCTCCTTCATGAGACATAGAGACTGTTACTTTGCACTTCCAGCAATCTCAGGAATATCTCCGGCAGTTGCACTCATCGCTTGAAATTAGCAGGCTCGGTGGCAACATCCCTCTCCTTCATGGTCGTCAAAACAGGCCACATTGCCTTGTGAAGCGGCACGTCATGCCGAGCAAACACGCGCCAGCCTTTCTTACTTCCTCATCAATAAAGCATCCGTTCTTGTTTATGCAAAGTTAAAACGTGCTAGAAAATAAGCAGTGCGCTTCATTAATCTTCACAGCTAGCTATACAAACAAACCTTCCGGCGCTGGGAGTGTAACAAGCCAGCCCATCAAGCTGGGGCGGCGAAGGAGTGCCGAAGGGTTTCCTGGGATCTGTAGTTCCTTTCGTAAAAGATGCTCGTCACTTCTACGACATGACGTCACTCGGTGGAGGTGCATATCACGATAGGCGGTCACTGCCGCAAAACCGGCTAATATATCTGCATTTTTAATTGTAAAAAATGCCCTTTTAAGTCAATAATAGGTCGAAGAGTCATAGACAATTTTATTTTGGGAGCTTTTTATTAGTTTAAGTTTTTTTCTAAGGTGTCGTAAAGTTCGGTTAAGGTCATACAAACACTTGGAAGCACCGTTTTTAATCGTATTATTCCGTAACATTCATTTACATTCCAATTTAAACGTGATTAAAACATGTTAGCAATCGCGCTGTCATGAAAAAAGACCCGTTATCATATAAACAATAACGTTTTATTTTACATTCAAACTAGGCAACTGACATTTAACTATGTCCAGTGTACCGCCGTATAATTGATTCAAATTTGTGATCTAATAAAATATCCTAAAGGACACTCTTTTTAAATAAACACTTGAAACCAGTCAGAAAACGAAAATAATGAAAAACCATGTGCGTGGGTGGTGGCATTATTGCAGTCAGCTGCCTTATAGAATTTTCCCCGTCTAGTGGTAGCCAGGTGTTGCAGGTCGCCCACAATACAAAGAACAGTAGAACTTTGATTTATTCACTCGGTACAATTGTCTCAGTAAGGCAACACAAAATATACAGATTTATATTTATAGATATATATATATATATATTTATGCATATATGTATGGTTATACAATATATTTTATTTCAACACCTCATGTCATTCACTATAACTACTAGCATTCACAAGAAATTACTGAAGTATGAAATAATGTTATGGTACCAAAATTCACAGCCACTATACAATGTCCGGTCCCTTAGATTGTATATAACAGATTTCCCTTAACGAGTCCCTTTGTTATAGCAGATCAACACAGTATCTGTTATGACATTATACACCTTTTGGGTATTCTTTGGAATGGGGTGACCAGAAGCTGAAAAACTCTGCTAAAGAAACTGCATAATGTCAGTATATTCTTTATAAGTATCTTGTTCATACGGTGGGATGTGTCTCTGCAGTTTAGATTAGGCACCCTGTGTGAGAGATTGCAAAACGTTTAAAAAGTCCTATGGTCAGATCATTGTTTTATAAGCCTATCAGAATGAGTTCCTAGAACGCATGACAGACCTAGGAAGAAAACATTATTTTGTATTTGTATCACTATAACAATCACTCTGTTACTCAGCAATATCCAAAAACAATTTAAGGCTTACAGTTTAGCATTTTAACCCATTTATAAAATCGCTGTATGTATTTATAGATCAGAATTATAGATATTATTATATAGAATATTTAACTTTGTTGTGGCTACTACCAAAATGTCCCTCCCTGGCATGCAGACCCACAACGCTGTGTTAGACTTCTAATTCTGTAAACATTATGGTACCTGCTACTTTGCAGGAGAAGTCTGACCACAAAGCAAGAGTCAAAGGGCTCCTCAGCCCCCTTTTTGGCCGATCACATACATACATCTATATTACTCAGGACTGCTACAGGAGGTCTTTATGAGAAGAGAGAAAAGAAAAACAGCCAACACAAATCTGACCAGCAGGAATAAACCAGCCACACTCCATTTCACAATTTCTAAGCAATGTGTTGCTTGTAAAGCCTTAGAGAATTAATGGTGTGCAGAACTCATACCGTCACAACTTAGACCAGAAAAAATGTCGAACCGTGTGAATCCGCACGCACACACATGGGTTACACACAGATCCATGCGATCATAGACGCGGTTTACATTGACTCCCATGTCCATGGAGATGTTTTTATACATCATCCTCCATGACTGCCGAATATAGGGTTCATACATAAATTACCACACTGACACAGAGCAATGTGTCACAAGGGGCGACATCACAATGCATATGGACGTCCATTCCCAAAGCTAACACGTTAATTACAGGCTACAGCCAGGTTCCACCACACGCTGAGGTTCACCTGCAGGATCTTCCGAAATGCAGGATTTCTCAGTTGGCTTAAGACAGAAGTCATGATTGCCCAATAGAAATGCTCCTCACCTAAACTTTTATTGAACAATCACGACTTCCAGCTTAATTTAACCCTGCTAATTGAGAAATCCTGCTTTGCACAACACCCCTCAGGTGTAGCCCGGAGCTACAACAAGCAGATGCACTTCATGCAATGAACTTTAATGTAACAAAAGACTTGCAGGAATGACATATCTCCAATCACAACCAAAACGGGCTCTAATATAGTGTTCTCAATTTTTTTTTTTAAATATATCGCAGGTGTCTGTTTTGTCTAATTTTACTTTATTGTTCTAATACTTTTCTCACTTGCACCTCTCAACAATTACTGTGCAAAAGGCAAATAAATCTTGATCAGGACCATTGTGTCGATTTCATGGTAGCTGGTCTTTGTACAGTGGTTCAACATACAGTCCACAGGGGAAACTACAGCATTTACAGAGGGCAGATAACGAGGATGTTGTAGCTTTCTAGTGTTTACATCAAACAAACAGGCAATTCATTATATAGCTATCTGAGAATTATGAAGAAGGCGTCTATACACGCTTTTTCCACACATTTTCAAAGGACATCAGGCTGAAAGGCTGAGGTCACTCAGAATAAAGATCCCTTTCAATGCTGGGCTCGCTTCATATATTCCTTTACAAAAATAGAATCTATTCTGCATAATAAAATCAATGGAGATTAGTACAGAATTAGCGGACAGAAAAGGGACAGCTACTGGTGACAGTAACTTTAGAAAGACCCAACCTCTACAGTACCGGTCAACGCAGATAAGCTGCTGAACAGCTTGGTTAGAACATTGGTAAAGCCATGGATTAACGCAAGAAAAAAAAATTAAATAATAATAAAAAAAAAATACTTGACATATCTTGATACTGCAGCTGATAAGGCTCAATAGTGTTGGATTACGGTATTAATAGAACAACCCTTTCGGAAACACATGTAAGGGCATGAATCGAGAAGGACTGCATATTGTCAAAATGGTTTCATTTTTCTTTGCCCCACTGAAGTCCTCCTCTTACTTAGTGTTACAGAGGAGGCCTGTAGGGGCGGGGGCTGAATCTCTCTTCTTCCCCCTTCCCTCACCCTTCCTAAGCCCTCCCACACACTCCCTCAGCCATAATTGTAGGTGAAGTTGTAGGTGCTGGGCTCCTTTGGCACGGGGGGCGGGGCCTCTGGAATGGTGATGTTCTCCAGGTCCAGGAGGCGGAGCTTCATCTCCATGCTGATGAGTGTGTCAAGGTCGCTGCGTGTGAGGTCACTGCCCATCTCCCTGCCCAGCAGCGCGCACAGCCCGTCGATCCAGATGCAGTACTGAGGCACAGAAACGCAGTAAAGGTCACAAACCCTTATTCCACGTCTATCCATTCAAATACAGCCCTTACATATTTAGTATTTAATAACTGGCCCCTCCTGGTACGTCAGACAGTAACCCTCACCGTGCAAATGACTACTTTTCTGCTGCTTAACCTTAACAGTTCCAGCAGAATGTGTTCAGACAATGACTATAGTATTTTTACTATGCCTATTTTTATAAGCCATGAAATGAACACCCTGGATGGACACTTTGGAAATCCTTGCCTCACCTCATACTTGTTTGGGGCAACGAAGTTCAGAGCTTCATCGGGGTCATAGAGGATGGAGAAAGCAAGTTCTAAACCATCCTAGAGAGGAGAGAAATGAGGGTTAGCTGGCTGGTAGAGAGTGATCACTGATGCAGGCCTGTTTGCCATCAGCTGCATTCACCGCTGATAAGGCACTTAATGAGGTTCTCAGTTATTAATCTATATACCAAACACTCAGGTTGAGGGGCGTGGTCAAACTGGGCTGGGGCGTGGTCATCCTGGGCTGGGGCGTGGTCATGTGATGAGCATATTACTGCCTTGTTAACGTCCATTATATAACAGCCTAGGCTTCGGCTGCTTTCCTGTGCGTTTCCTCTCATGCTGACTCTTTTCTCCTGCGCCCGCCCCCCCTAGTCCCCTCCCCCTCCAGTTCTGTCAAACCTGCCTCCGCCCACGTCCCCAAATAACATTCCTGCACCTTCCTCTCCGCTCCCTTGCAACACGGTTCTGTTTGAAATGTATTGCGGGGATATTTACTGCAGTGAACCGAAATTGGAAGCCATTGGGTCTCGCTCCTGTTTTAATGTGCAAGTTGATGGCTTCCTGTTTGCGTCTTTGTGCTTTTCAATGCTCACTCAGGGCAGTTCTGCGGTGCCGTGACTGTAGCAGGGCCCTACCTTGTTCTGCCTCAGCGCAGTCTTCTCCTTCATGTGGGGACAATCCTTCCCTGTCACCATGGACTTTATGTCAGACACAGGTACTGCAGAGAAGAAAGAGAAGGACCATAAAACGTCTGCCTCACTGTCTAGACTCCCCTCCCACAAATCCACGCTTATCCACCACACATGAAAATGTGAATATGTTCTCATTTACGCAGCTAGACCTTAAAGCTGCTCACCTCACATCCTCCCCAGCACCAGGGGGCAAACCCCCCCTTACAAAAGCCACTCCCCTCCCCACAAAGATCGCCGACTCACTCCTGCCCTTCAATGAGTTATGTGACTGCTGATCGTCGACCCGTAGCTCCCAAAACGTCAGGCCGAGCCCCACCCCCATAAGACAGGCCCCTAGCTGGCTCCCAAATGCCACGCCTCCGCGCTCATCGGGGGACTCACTCTTATCGGTGAGCAGTTCATAAGGCACTTCACCCTGGGGGGGCTCGTCCAGGTCGCCATAGTGCAGCACCTTGTGATTGAGGGACAGGCGGCAAAACCAGAACTTGTCTTGGTGGGAGGAGGAAGAAGAATAAAATGGACAATGAGGTTATGGGAGCTGGACACAAGCCATCAACCAGGAGAAAATGCAGACAGTGGAGGATCTGACTTTGGAGTTTCAGAGACGCAGGTTGGGCTGAGGGGACAAGCAGGACTGTACAGTGTAATTACAGCATAGAACACTGCCGTACATTATTCCGGGCGTAAGCATCAGCTGAGCAATTAAATCACATCTGGCTCGGTGATAGAGAAGCCAAGGGCCGCCCAGGTGCCACAGGGCCGAGGTACGGCCCAGAATGAGTCACGGCCAGATGGGTGGCAGCGAGGGGCGGATGTGATGGGCGGAGGAGTGGCCGGCTGCGAGTGGCGGCAGCCCACCTTGCCGCCGGCGGTTTCCGACTTTCCGGAAACAGCTTCCCTCGCACAGCCGGTTGAGACGCTGCTGCTTGATCAGCTCCAGGATCTCAGGTTGGATTCGCTCACGCAGCTCACTGACGGCAAAGACGCACAGGTTATCAGCGTGTCACTGACAAATATTATAGTTACACACATATATATGGGTAATTACACACACACACACACACACACACACACACACACACACACACACACACACACACACACACACACACACACACACACACACACACACACACACACACACACACACACACGTCGCTCTCTCCGGAAAAAACAACGAACGTCCAGCTTTTAATGATTGTCGCTTTTTACATCCATTCTCCTGTTTACTGATGCTGAAATTCCGCCTGACTGTCTTGATGACCCATCTGTCAAAACATCCAGCTTGTAGAATGTATGTGGCCACTGCATGGAGGGTAAGAATGATGGGAGTCAGCGGCAGCCTCACATGATTGGTGGGGACTGGAAGTCATCCTGACTCATTCGCTCAGACTGCCTCAAGCGCAGGATCTCCGAGTAGTTGAGTCCCCGCAGTTTGCTCTTCAGCTGGTCCAGTGACGCCGGCTTCATAGCCAGGGCTCTGGTGATCTGCTCCCGGACCACCTGCATGACCTGCAGGTCACCAGAGGGGTGACAGCTTCGCTTACACAAGAGATCAGCAGGGGTCTGAACCGAAATCCAGTGTCGGGATGCCATCCCAGTACGTCCACCTGCAGTCTAAGCACAGACTCATGGAGCCTTGCCGTCACTCATGGAGTTCACTTCTAAAAAACATTCCACCGGCCCTTCAGAATCAGTAGCAACTGTTGCTGGCTTTTACAGAAACACAACACAAACAAATCTCTGTCCCTTGCAATAACCTTCTGCCATAAAGCCTAGTTCGTAACTTCGTTCTTCACTTTCTGGCATCTGCGCAGCAGTTTGTGTTCACACTACATCCGGCTGTGGATGCAGGTGGTTGCAGTCGGTGCATGCATACAGCAGTGATATCCCACCAGAAGGGGGGTAAGGGGGGGTGTATTGCCAGAAACACAAATACAAGCACTATAATGAAATGGGTCAACTTTTTTGAACAGTTTTAAAGTTATTCGTGGAGGTTTGGACGGTTTCCGCTTGACATAAATAACTGGGTTACATGCACTGACTGCAGCCAGACCCCGACGACAAAATTTACATCATGTCCCCTCATCCGCAAGCGAAAATGTGCCCTTGAGAGGTAAAGTGGACTATCCCACAAAAACAAAGTTTTGAGAAAATGAGCTCCAAAGTTGAAACTTTTTTCGAAAAATCAGTGTGTCTATACCCTACAATTGATATATATCATAGGTAGCACAGAGGTATGACTTAGATAATAGCAACTTATCCAATTGAAAATATTCAATAAAAAGTGGGTAGGGGTCAAAAATGTGGGATAGCCCACTTTACCTCTCAAGGGCACAAACTGAAGTATGACTTGGCCTTTACTGTCCCACACAGCAACTCTACATAAAAAGAAAATGAAAGGATTTGGTTTCTGGCTAAACCATTACACACGTCCACTCTTGAATCTGAATGAATCCCAGACACCCGGATATCGCTCAGGATTAGTCATATACGCCCCCATCCCAGGAAGAGCAAGTCGGCGCCCAACCTTGTTGAAGTCCTCCACTGTAGCTCTCATCTCCTTCCAGGTCTTGTTGAGCAGCTGGATGCAGACACAGAAGAACTCCTCCCAGGCCCGGTCGTGCGTGAAGAACATGGGATGGTAGTCATTGCATCCCTCATTCGCTTAACGGCAGAGACGACGCAAAATGTCAGAACGTCTTTTTATTAGTGAGCGGGAGGAGGGATTGGGATCAGGAGCAGGCTGTCCATCCCCATCACAGAAGCTGACGTGACACACATCTCTATGCACTGACAGTGACCCAGAACATCACAGATACATACGAAGCAGCTGCTAACGCGATACCGTATGATTCAGCCTTATTGCAGTGCCGTGCATTTCGACATGATACGATGCCATGCAAAAGAATACGATGCTATGCAATTCAATATGGTGCAGATACAGGAAGAGTTTAGAGAGGGGGATCAATCTAAATATAAAATTATTGGCCAAACACTGGCCACATTTCTAAATAATAAAGGCATAGGGTCTTTACTAATAATTATATATTGATAAATCAGATTTTATCGATGCAAAGAAGTTAGAAATGATGCATCCCGAGTTCCTCCCAAATCACATCAGGTTTTACACTGTTTTCGTCTGAACGATTTCTTTGTGAACTTTTATGCTGGTGCACCACTGCAAATCAGTCTCACTATACCTATAAGCAGGATCAGCAGTTGGGATTAAATACCTTGCTCTAGGGCCTAATCAGTGATATCATTACTCAGGGATTTGAACTTATGACCATCTGGATACAGGCACTGATCCATAACATGCAGGTTAACGGGTGAGGGAGGGGATACCTACGCAGCTCGCCCACTTGAAGGATTTCACAGAGCATGCGTGTCAGCTCGATGGCGCAGCGGCCGAAGGGGCACTCGTGCTTGTCCTCACGGCTGCTGTTCTCCAGGACGATCTGAGGGGAGAAACGAGAAGGCGCCTCATCGCGACCCGTCCACCGCGAGGGGCACGCCGGCCACACTTCTAAGCAGCAATCATAAACGCGGCCAAGATAATTCTACCCTCCTTCATAAATATAAATGTGTAAAATTGCACTCGGAGCAAAAGAGAAGCACACATCTTATAGAAGACAAATGCGTTTTTGATCGTATTCTAAGTCTGAAGACCCCCTAACATATTTAAGGACCACCCAGTTATGGAGATGCACGGGCTGCATGAAGGGGCCGGACCTGGGGCAGAGCCGGCCGGACACACTCAGCACCTCTCACCCGAATGTAGGTGTCCTGGTGCAGCCTGGCCAGATAGAGCATGTTGTCCAGCGCCAGCACCCCCGGGGGGGTCTGCATGAAGTCCACAGCCGGGTTCTCATGGTTCTGTGGGGACACCAGAGTAAATACAGACAATCCGCAGAGCAGCCGTCTAATTCAGTGTCTGTGGAACCTCAGAGAACCCTAGAAAGTCCATGCCTTTCTGAGGGGCAGGCTGAGAACCGACGCTCTAATGACAGCCCTGTTCACATTAACGTCTGCGTTACACTGTGTTTAAGGATTTCCTGTCACAATCGTACTCATATTTAATCTCTTAATGACTTACTGTTTAATTGCAGTCTGCTTTCTTAACTTGTATGTGTGTTTAATTGGAATGCATCCCCATTGTATTGTGTAACTGATTACTTATTGTGTATATGACAAACTTGAATTTAATTGAATATATTTAACATCAGAACATATCCGAAAGGAAATTTAACATACTTATGAAAACATGATTACAAAGTGAATGAATAGTGCTCTGATTCTAATAGTGAAACTGATGCCGGTGAATGGCACGACAGCGCCCCCTGCAGGGCTGGCTGACCGTGAAGCCCAGCATCCTGTAGTCCTTCGTGTGCATGGCTTTGCGTTTCTCCGTGTTGCCGGGGTCATTGGCCCCGTCAAATGCGATCCTGCGCAGCTCAAAGATGATGTCCCTCTGCGTCTGTCGGGGCCGTGGGGGGGGGGGGGGGGGGGGGGATGACACGTCGTTAAGACGCCTGCCAGCTAGCGGCAGGAAGGCAAGTGCTTAGCCAAGTAGAAAGTGAACTTGACATTACAGACTGCAGGATAATATCCAACAAATGTAGCACGATGTGGGTATCTCACTGGATAAAGAGGAGCTGCCCCATTTCATTAATCACACTACGAACAGATCAATTTAAAAAAAGAAAGAAAAAAAAGCGTTCAGATTAATAAACCCTTATTTGGCACCACCTAGTGAATTAAACTCCAGGGTTTTAGGGTTCAGGGATAAGGAATTAAACTCCGGTGTAAGTCTTGGATGAGTTAGGGTTCAGGATTAGACTTTAGGGTTTAGCGTTAGGGAATTAAACTCCAGGGAAAAGCATGGATGGGTTAGAATCAGGTATTAGGGTTAAATTCCAGAGTAAGTGATAGGTGCTTTAAGCTCACCGGATCACTGGGATCCATCTTTGTCATCATGCGCTCCTCCAGGAGATTAAAGGTGAGCACCTGCAGCACGTACAGCTGGTGCGCCATCTCGGCTTTGATTGGCCGGTTCCCGTGAATGATGTGCTACAGAAGAGAACAGGGAGTGTTCAGGGCAACTACACCATTCATTGCAAAGTTTAAATACAACACTATACTAATTCAAATTGAGAAAATTTTCACATTAATATTTTGATGTAAACAAGAATACTGTTAAAACTTCCACATCAAAGAGACATATTAATACTTATTCCTGTTTCTCAAATAACAAGCTAAACAAAAACCACAAGACAGGAACAAGAAATGATCATTTTCCTATGTACTTTCAAGGTACTTTTATATTAGACCACTTTATAAACGCTCTTGGTTATTAAGTGAATTTTAACACAGGAAGAGAGAGAGGTGTACTCACGTTGAGGATGATGGACCTCAAGTGCTTCTGCGCCAGGCTGCTTGCCATTTCCTGCAAAGTGGGACACACCTCTAACAGCTCGCCAGGGAGAGCAAGGCCAGCCAAAGCCACATCCTGGGGGGGGGGTCACATGACCACCAGGGAACCAATGGGGCTGAATTTCAGCTTGGAAAGTAGTGGTACACCTGTTGTCCGCTGAACAGGCTCAGGGCTTGAAAGAGGATATCGTGCGCTGGCCAAAATACGCAGGAGTGGGGAGCACAGTCACATGGGCAGAGGGACCAGCGGGGGTGGGGGGCACCTCGGGGGGGCAGAGTCAGCGCTGCGAGCAATGCGGTGAGGTGGAGGAAGAGGTGGGTACTCACGGTGAGGCGGAGGTCCTGCAGGTTAATATGTTCTTCCTGGGGGTGGGGCAAGGCAGGGAGGGCGTGGGGCAAGGCAGGGCAGGAACGGGGCAGTTTGGCGGGGATGGAACAGGAGCGAGGGATGCAGATGAGAGCAATGGGAACAGAAAGCGCCGACTTACACACAGGCAAGGACGAGGCGGCAGGCGCGCACGGGGACGCACACACATGCCGTGCAGGCACATGCAGCGCGTTAAACACACACACAAAGCGTGCACAGAGCGTGGCACAGCAGAGTCCAGCTGCCAAGAGGAAGAGACTCGGCACCTCTGGGGGGTGACAGATCTTTTAGTAGAGAAAAAGTAACGTTGCAGCCAACTGCAGTCCAAAGATGCAGCGGCTCCTTGCTGTCGCCACATACTGTCATGTGACACCAGATGGCGCTCTGCCACTTACACTGGAGGCTACAGGTTTTACACTGGTGTAAAAGTCATCAGAAGCGGGAGCCAAGAATCCCCGATTCTAAAATCGTAATCAGGAAAGCCTCAGCTGACAGCAGTGAATAAACACCAATGCAACATTCTCATTCATTTATTTAGTAGATACTTTTTTCCAAAATGTCACGGTCAGACAGACTCCCTGGAGCAGCGGTGGCTAAGGGGCCTTGCTCAAGGGCCTAAGGGTCACTTAGTTGGCAGGGGCAGGTCCAGGACACAACCTTCTGGACACGGGCTTTAGATCTTAAGTCCCTGAGCTAAACACCAACACTCATCTGAACTGAGGAGGGTTTCCATGACAGTTGCTATGAGAGCAATAAAACACAGGGCAGAAAACAGAAGACTCCCTTCACCCTGCACACTGCCCATAGGGGGAACTCTTCTATGTGTGTGTGTGTGTGTGTGTGTGTGTGTGTGTGTGTGTGTGAGTGTGTGTCTCAGAGGGGGCATGGAACAGGCACTGACCTGGCGCCGGTCCTCAGGGGCTTTGAGGAACAGGGCATTGATGAGAGCGATGGCATACGTCTGGATCTCCTGATTGGACCTGAAGGCATGACAGCAGAGCAGAAGCAGGCACAGTCAGAAGTATCTAGCCCTCCTTGTTCCCACATTCTCTCTGCTATTTCTCGATACAACAGTGGTGACCAAGCACATGAGTACTGACTGGATGATAAGGACACGACAAGCCAGAATACAATCATTTAACATTTATATGAAGTTCTAACACCTTTTTCCTGCCATTTTCCTTAGAATTCTTTTAATTAGCAATGTTTTAATTATGGCAGCACTGCACTGCAGGTGGAACAGAAACAGGAGAGAAATGATCATTTCAGTGCAGAAGCCTGAGGTGACCAGGGTCACACTACTGCTCTCAGGGGGACATTATATTTTCCCTCTCCAGGAAAAGCTAATTACATATATACACAGTGCTCCCCCTTATCCACGGATGCCTGAAACCATGGATAGTAACCAACGCTATATATAATATTTTTTTCCTATACATGCATACCTATGATAAAGTTTAATTTATAAAATCAGGCAGAGTACGGTATTAACAACCATAACTTATAGTGAAAATGAACAATTATAACAGTATACTGCAATAAAAGTTACATGAATGCAGTCAAATGTGATACCGATCTGATAACCGAGACAAATACTAAGTGCCTACTGGGTAAACGGCGTGGATATCATGGATGGAGGGGTGATTTATGTCCCCGGGCAGGACGGCGCGAGATTTCATTACGTTACTCAGAATGGTGCACAATTTAAAAATCTAGGATTTTTTTTGACACTGGGAATTTTCCATTTCATACCATGGTTGATCATGGGTAACTGGAACTGTGGAAGCTACACACTAGGCATAAGGCCGCAGTCGGTGAGGTTCTCTGATCTTCTGCAGTAAGACCTCAGAAAGACGGCAGCAGAGGGTCAGAGGCTACGCAGGACTCCACATGGTGCACAGGCACTACCCGGAGACGCTCCTAATCCCTCTCTGCGCTCGCTCCTCCCTGGCATCTCGCACTGGCCCGGCCCGGATGTCATCCGCAGGCCCGAAGGGCCCGGATGTCACGCCTGGGGAGAGCCGGCCGCATGCGCCGTCGACTGCCCTGTCCGAGAGCCAAAACCTGACCCCGCGCACTATTCGTGTGAAGGACAAAGGGGAGCCATATGTTTGACGGTGCGGCAAGAGGGAGGAGAAGATGGAGGAACCTTTAAATAGCATTTCAACCACAGTGGGGGAAAGACTAGCGTTTGCGGGACACCTATCCACCAATAATGTGCTGTATCATAAATTATCATTAAATATGATAATACTGATGCTGATAATAACTACATCTGCAGCAACAAAATAAATATATTTTTAATTTATTGACCCACACAGTGATATGAACAGACAGAGGAACATGTACCTATATATACATTATGTAGACACACAGTGTATGTGGTGCCCATTGCACACAGATTTGCAGCATGTAGATGCATAGAGATGCATGGGTCTCCTTCAGCTGCGACAGACGCCCACGGTACCCAGACCCCAGAGAGCCGTGCCCGTGCGCTCGCTCGCTGTGCGTGGGTGTGTGCTCACACTTGCAGGTGCGCGATGAGCTGTCCCACGGTGATCTCTTGCGCCACCCGGTGGTAGAGGTTGTGGCTGTTCAGCACCATACTCTCCAGGATGGCCAGCGAGCGCTGCAGGATGGACACGTCCACCATGGGCTGGTTGACGTAGCCGGCGATCTGAGAAGAGAAAAAAAAAAAGCATGAGAGGCGGATGTGTGACGTGCTGCGGCGCGAATGATGTTTCATAGCGACGATAGCGGAGTTCCAGTGGGGAGGAATGCCTTTGAGGGCCGCTGATAACATTCAATAATCCGGATGAAACCCTTGTGAATCGTAAAAGAGAATTAGATCGCCGCAGATTCAGGCAGCCGGCGAAAAAAGAATGAGAAATAAGGCTCAATTATGACTCTTGGTCCTTATCGAGAGCCAGGAACTGGCTCGAGGGCAGAAAGCTGCAAACGCAGGAAATTATTGGCAGGAGCCGGAATATCATCGATGGAGGCCAACATTGTGGGTTGCTAGGCAACGGCCGCCCACTCATCACGTCAGTCCAGGCAGCTTTTCAGAGGTCAAAGTTCACGAGGAGGAACAACGGAATCGGCTATACAGGCTTAAATTACTAGGAAAAGTGTACGCTTCTCAACAAACATACCAAACAGGGCAGGAAGAACAACTCCCAAAATTGTTACGCGGATCAGTCCTACACGTGTAAAAGTGTCGAAGGCATCAATCTGTCTGCCGCTCTGCCTTTGAGGAAAGAGCAGATGTTTTTACGACAAAACACAGCACTACAGGCGTCCAGCAGTGAAAACACCCCCCGCCCCCGTATTTCCCCATTCTGGGTGTCCAGGAATAAAGACTGTTGGCCAGGCAGCTGTATGTGCATATGGGCAGGCAGCGTGTGTGTATCGAGGGCAGGACGGGGAACACCCGAAACCTCGCTCTCCCAGGAGAGCCGTTAGCACCAGCGTCCACCAGATGTCCCTTTACTGGACTGTCTTTGTACAGAAGTCAAAACAGAGGCACTCGCTAAGAATTAAGGCCTTCAGTCACTGGCCACTGGGAGTCGCTGTTAGGACCACGCTGTTTCGCTTCATAAACCCTCTCATACTCTGTGTGTACTAAGATTTCCATTCACTGGATGCAGCCATTTCTGTACTCGGCCACCATACTCATAAAACTGCTCTGAAAATCGAGGGCAAAAAAGTGCTGGAGGCAATTTAAGTGAAAATACAGTCAAACCAATACATTAAACATTACTGTGGACAAGCAAACAAGCCTTAGAACAAAATACTTGTTTAATTCATATTATATGTATGTTGGTTGGCACCCCATCCTGGATTATTCCCTATCTTGTGCCTGCAGCCTCTGGGCTAGGCTCCAGGTTCCCAAAATGCTGAATAGGACAAGCGTACAGAAAATGGATGGATTATATAAATGGTATTCTGAGTATAGAGTACTTATTTAATATGCATTATGTGTATGGTATTCTGAATTTAAATTAATTTTAATTTAATATGTAATATATGTATAGTACTCTAAGTATAAAGTACTTATTAAATATGGACTGTGTGTATGGTACTCTGATTATACTATTTAATATGGACTACAAGCATGGTATTCTGAGTATAAATTATATTTATTATTTGTTATTTTTATTATTATTATTATTATTATATTATTTAATGTACATTAAATATGTATGGTATTCTGAACTTATTTAAGTACTTATTTAACATGCATTATATTTATGGTTCTCTGAGTACCAGGGAATTCTGAGTATTGATGAGAATGAGTTAAATACACTGTGACGTTCACTTTTGAATAATGATGAACTGGCTATTCTCAGAGGAGCCCCCACGGGGCCCAGAGACTGAACTGCATGAGCTAACAGTGGTTTCCTGTCTCCACCCTTACGCAAACAGAGTCGGCCACCAAGCGAGCAGTCAGCATCGCACACGCGGATCTCACCGGCGATTCTGCCCCAAATATAGCAGCTTGTAGTCCTTTGTGGAATAACTCGTTCAGTGCGAAATTCCGACAGTCAGATCGGGTCAGTATTAAACGACCTCTCACCTGCTTAATGAAGGAGAGAGAGATGAGGTCCCAGGACACGATGCCATGGTCCATGAGCTCCAGGAAGGCGGTCAGAGTGAAGGCCAGCATCTCGCCGAAGCTGCAGGGAATGGGCAAAGGGGGCGGGACCACCAGCAATTAGCATCTTGATTTAGGGCAGCGTTTCAGCAGTGATCCTCTCAAGCCTGAACCCTGTGACAGTGGCATCTGTGAGGGGGTGTGAGCGGTGAACAGATTTCACACGGCCGCATCCAGCCAGACCCTCCTTACTGTGTGCCACTCTCCACCAGGCGTGCCAGGGTCCCGATGCCCTCCAGGTTGATGAACTCGGTAGCAAAGGTTGGGTCGGCGGACAGCTTTGCCAGCTCCTTCAGGGCCTCGAGGCGTGCATCGATCCCATGGGACTGGATCCTCTCCAGGAGCTGTCTCGCGGCACGGGTCTGTGGGGGGGGGGGGGGCATGACACCGCCTTCAGCAGACTAACGAGCTCGTTAAGCCAATTAGATCCATGCTAATACCGCTAATTGGGCACGGCTCTTATTGGAGATTCTTTCAATGAGCCAAATCCACCGATCTCTCAATTTATTTAGGATGTGAAAACTGGTTTAAATCGGATTAAGACTAATTAGAGACCAGATAACGAATGGAGTTTAATGAGTATGATGGGTAAAAGAGCAGCAGTAAACGTGCTGGTTGAGAACTCGGCCGGCAGCTGAAGTGAGAGGATCGTGTTGGCAAAGAATAAAGTGGCGAGATGCAGGAGAAGGCCTACAAATGTCCTCAGTGACCAAGTAAAAATGGCCCTGTGATCCTGATCAGGACTGGATGGATGGATGGATGGATGGATGCATAGATAGATGGATGGTAAAAACAGCCTACCGGAGATATGGCCAGTCGTAGGATGGTGCCATTCTTGATTTCCCCACGGCTCTGAAAAATGTGTGGACGCAGGTGCTTTAACAGGAGAGCAAAGACCCTCCACAATCCACACACACAGAAACACACAGCTTGCACCACCTCACCTGCCCCCCCCCCCCCAGAAAGGCCTCGCTCACCTGCTCAGTGATATACAGCTGTGGGCCATCGGCGTAGCGTAGCGCAAACTGCTCCGAGCTCGACAGAGACCAGCTGAGGGCAGGGAACAGGGAAACGGACTCAGTCCAAGCCTGACCTTAAGACCTCACCCCAAGAAACAAGCCAAAAGCCGCTGCCATGAATTAGGTCACATGATCTTCACATCCTGACCCCAACAGCTGAGTATTTAATATCTCATTTTCACTAAAAAGCTAAAGGAAAGGCACATAATGGAGCATATTAACTGACCTCCTAACAGGGGAAAAATGGACCAGCATCTGCTCCCAGTCATGCGGCTGCAGGCCATTGCCGTTCCATTATGTTTTCAAAGCAGTGCATTAGAAAATTCATAAACCAAGATCAGCAACAACGAAAGAAGAGTGAGGAACACAAGAGAGACAGAATGCAGCCAGAGCGTCTGCAAGGGCATTTTCAAACGAATGCAAAAGATGACGATCTAAGGAACCACCAGGATTCAGCTGCATTCACACGCAGGTTAGTACTCGTCACACCCCGTTCTCAATGAAATACCGTCTAAGTAAAATGGCTGAAACATGCTAGGTTTAGAATTTTGACTTGCTGTGGGGCCAGGCATCCGCCAGGTGACCTCCTGTTTACTAGGGTATAATACGATAGGGGCACACATTCAAAGCAACTGCCAGACATTGGGGTGAAACGTCAAATACGAGTTCAACTGCTAGGGTATTAATCAAAATATTTAAAGATGGAAGAGACACGTTAATTTCAAGCTTCTTCTCAGGGCAGCTGACACAAAAGCTGGCGCGGACGTTCAGCCGTGACTATCGGCTGTGATCCGCTGAGCTCTCCGAACACGCACACGAGCATTTTGCTTGGCATCGGCAGCGTGACACTTTGAGGAACCAGAAGCCTGCTGTGAAATACGGCAGTTGGCCTTTGTTGACTCAGGGATTTTATTCCTTCCGTAGATGGAGCCATGAACTCCAACACACAAAAATAAAAGCACTGGCCAACCTCCATGCTCACTGTGCCTGTGGGCTGGAATCTGCTTCAACACTGACTCTCCCGTAAAAAATGATCCGAAACCTACATAAAAATCAATCGACAAAAGATTGAGCACAAAATCGGAGCTCTATTGACCAGTAATCCGAATGCAAGCATTAATTTTACATTACATTAGCAGTAAATGCAGCTTAGTACTTCATGGTTTGTCTTTTTTAGTTCATTTTCGAAATGTTCGGGAATAAAAATGGAGAATATTCCGTTATGTAGTCATGCATGGGTTTGCGTTCCTGTTTTATAACGGTGATGTCACTATGGGGGAGTCACAGGGCTGCACTGCAGCACTGTCGTTACTCAGAAAGGTCACACTGGGGAGTGTGTGTGTGTGTGTGTGTGTGTGTATGTGCCATAATCACGAGTGGTAGCGGTATGCGGTCGCCATGGCAACTGCAGCACGAGCAGCCTGTGAGCATTGAGAGGAACCAGGGAAAACACACACACTTTGGCGAAGGAGGGAAGCAAATGAGGGAAAGGGATGCAGAGACAGAATGGAAAAGGGAGATGGTGGAGCCTGGCGGCGGAGGTGCCGTAATGAGAATGGTTACGTAAGCAGGGCTTTCAGGCTTCGCAAGGTCTGTTAATGTACGGTGAGGGAAAGTGCCGGAGAAATACCTCAGAAATACCCGCATACTGAACACTGAGAACATGGAGGTGGAGAGCACAGCCCAAATAGCCAATCGATTTACCAATAAGACTCATCAATA
Organism: Brienomyrus brachyistius; assembly: GCF_023856365.1. Classification (NCBI taxonomy): domain Eukaryota; kingdom Metazoa; phylum Chordata; class Actinopteri; order Osteoglossiformes; family Mormyridae; genus Brienomyrus; species Brienomyrus brachyistius. The sequence continues at coordinate 11,715,490 of NC_064540.1, read as the reverse complement.
TGGCATTTTATTGGCAGGGTTTGTGGCGACCCTTAGACTGATTACAGCTGATAACTGTCACCATTAATAATTATACCTTAATCACATTTGGCAAGTACTTATGAATAGATCCTGCAGTGATAACAGACTGTTTGAGGCTCCACTTCATACACTATCGGCATCGTTTCCGTGGAGGAATGCCACTGAGCGGCATGTTATATCGCATTGCTATAATCGATGGCACAAGCTAAATGGCTATATGATATTTTCAGTGTGTCTTTGCCAAGTAATCAAAAAACCGTTGTACTCATGTTATCATAATGTCACTCTAGCTAAATGTCATCAATATCTATGGAGGGTAACCTCCTATGAAGGACGTAAGGCTTTTTATAGATGGTACTATACAGTTTGGAAATGCGTTTATGAATACAGTGTTTGTAGGTTTTAAACATGTTCAAGCAAACCATTTTTTTAAATAAATGCATTCAAAAGAATCTACAAAGGTCATTCGTAAATTGTACTAATTTAGATTTTCAGTCTGCATTCTTAACCTAGAATTGAGTCTTTATCTTGTCATCACTATTTATCCAAGCAGAGTTGACCACCTTCCATTTCACTGCAGGTTATAGCTGGACTGTAGACTTTGTATGTGACAAATAAACCACTGATTCTTGTAACAGTGATAATTAGCGGCACGCTGATTAAAACTGGGGGCGTGGGGGGGTTGGGCAGCAGGAAGGCAAGGAAATCAAGCTGGCAGTAAACGGAGAAAACAGTCAGAGGTCCCGCGTTTTCACACAAGCAGGGGACAGTCGAGTGTGGTGTGAAATATGTTAAATTCAACCAGCATGAATGAGCTTGTGACAGGGAAACATCCCAGTTAGATGGGGACTTTCCCGGAGCCAGCCTGCGTTAGCTGGCTGGGTCGAAACAAACGGGGGAAATATTGATATTTAGCATGATAAGAGTGGCTTTAGCATTACCATTTGGTCTTGAGAAGCAGCATTTTGGATAATACGGTTTATGAAATTCCCATAAGGCATCTTTACATCTCACCTGTCAGAGGTACAGTATATTAATCATGTTTTTGTTCAAAGTTATGAATATTGGTGAGTGACCTAATGGACGCTTAACTTATATAATGAAATCACTCAGTTTGTATGGTCTGAAAATATCCTTTAGTGTACTAGCCAACTTGTTAAACAATTCAATAGTTTTACTGTCACTGTACCAAGTAAAGTGAAGGTCATATATACATGTCATATATACATAACCTCCTCAGACACAAAACCACTAGCTGCAGATCATTTAAACAATGTTAAACGATTCATGCCTTTTCATTAACCATATTGTTTTAGTTTTTAGGTAATTGGTTTCATTATATCAGTATATGAGAGTATCTATACAATAATCGAAATTTTGAATAGGAAAAACTGAATATCAAAATAATCAACTGTTATGGCTCCACAGTGTCCTCAAACATTTCCTTGAGAAAAATATATGGCGAAATATAGAAGTTCTAATGGAAACTCCGTCACAAACTTCAGCGATGTCAGCGAGCATTAAAAACTGCTGCAAACACTCCAATCTCCTGAAGGCCACGGACTGCCTGGAATTAATGTATTCCGTCTTGCTTCTTTTCATAATCCCATGTTTTAATGCTGTACAAAAGGAACAGATGTTTCTTAACTGGATGCTGCTGGCTACTAACAATGAATATGTAATTTTATGAGTGGCAGAAATTTCATTTGCCAATGGATCCGTGTTAAATGGAGAACTAAATGCTCAAGCTCTACAAACTGTACATCTAGACTTACTGCTGGTGCTTAGGGCCAAGAACACCACCAGTACGGAGTACTGTACGAAAATCTCAGGCAAGTGAGTGATCTTCACATTGCTGTAGAACTGTGATATCATGTCTCTGACGGAGTGTTAGCCATGTCAAAACTTACCCCAAGGTCACCTCAATATTTACAGCAGCCAACCAATATGTCAAGTATTTGTTGATCTTGACCACTAGCACAATATGTTTTGATAATCAACAACTTTTTTTTAACAAATTCATTGACAAAATTTAAGGAATGGCTGAGGTGTCCCCCAGGAGGGTCTGGGAACCAAAGTGATCTTCTTCTAGGTGTCCAGCAAAATGTCAGTAATATTATGGAGAAGAAAGAAAATTAATGTTATTTTTTTGTTGTGTTCATTTGCATATATTTTACTGTCAACTTCCTTCACTTTCTGAGCAAATTTTCACTTACTGCCTACGGAAATAGCTAGTTAAATATTTCTACTATATTATCAACTGCCTAAGATGTTCACCAGCACCATAACCACATATCCATAACAAAGGCTGTACAGTAGGAGTACGTTAATGCCACGATTATTATATGAGACACCCAACAGCAGTGTGTCTAACGGGCCCCAGTGCACCTGAACAGCAACAGCAGTGTGTCTAACCGACCCCAGTGCACCTGAACAGCAACAGCAGTGTGTCTAACCGACCCCAGTGCACCTGAACAGCAACAGCAGTGTGTCTAACCGACCCCGGTGCACCTGAACAGCAACAGCAGTGTGTCTAACGGGCCCTATAAGATTTGGCAGGTGCTTTTACGAAGACGGCATCTCACTGCAAAAGTGGAAAAAGCACTGTATAAACAACTGGCGCTGGCGAATGATGTGTTGACATTAACTGATGCAGAAAATTAGTAATCAAGTTGGAATTGTAATAGCAAAGCAATCAGCCACTATTTGGGGGGCTGAGGTGCAGCCAGTAGGCCGAACCTTTACATGGGGACTGGAGTGGGTCTGAACATGTCTGCAGTCAACAGGAGCTTAAGCAAAGGGGATCCAATCAAACGCAAGTGACTGGGACTGTGCAGCAAGTGATCTACCTCTATACCAAACGGGGTGGAGCTCTAACACAGGCATGTAGATGTCATGTGCCATGTGTCCTTTTTGGAGGGCGAGGGGCCACTCACCCGTCACACACCTCCCGGATGATGGAGGACAACGGCTTCTTCTGTGGACAGGAATCAATCCGAAGTCCGTTCGGACAGTCCGTCGAAGATGGCGCAAGTGTCGGAAAAAACAAAATATTAGAAAATGCCAAAAATGTCATTATATTGTCTCGACTATGTTTCTTGTCTTGTCTCTACTATGTATTACGCAAATCACTGATCTCTGATTTAGTTTATCATCCACTGTACAATTGCCCAACATATTCTGTACTCCTCTACAAACTAAAGGCATTACTTGACAATGAAGGCCATGGCAGCCTTATCCTCATTGCTTATTTCAATACAACTTCATTCTATATAACTTGTCTTACATCATAATGGTACTGAAAGTTAATCCCCTTTATTAAACTGGTGAATGGAAACCTAAAGGCTGAGGTTGAGTCTCTTGGAAATTAATGAACTGGAGAAAGGGGTAGCTTAGAGCCAGCAGTAATGAGGATGACTACAGTGGGATGAAGATGACCATCGCTGACCTGGTCGATCTCGATGAACTGAGCGTTGGCCCCGGGCCACTCAATGGCCACCTTCACGATGTCAGAGGGTGGGGGCATTGCTGCTCTCTCCTCACGCCACGCTGTAGAGATAGAGGGAGGGAGACGGAGAGAGACGGACAGAGGAACAATTAAAGAGGAAGTACACTGAGTAATGCTCTACTTTCATTTATAAGTCCCCCAATGGCCTCTGGCTCGTCATAGTCACCATAGCTACATAATGGCTCCAATGCACAGGTCTAGACATATAAATGACTATGGTGATCAGCTATGAAAAATGGACAAATGGACGTTAAATTTATGCGAGTTCAAAATAGAAATAATAGGGGACTGCCTGCTGGGATTTAGAACTGGAACAGGTGTTTGGTTTACTGTATTCTCAAACAGGAAAAAGTTACAGAAAACGTTTTCAGGCTGTTAGTGTGAGGAAGTCACTGATACAGAACTGTGTGTCATCCATCCATCCATCCATTTTTCAAACCGCTTATCCTACTGGGTCGCGGGGGGTCCGGAGCCTATCCCGGAAGCAATGGGCACAAGGCAGGGAACAACCCAGGATGGGGGGCCAGCCCATCACAGGGCACACTCACACACCATTCACTCACACGGGAGTCCAATTAGCCTCAGCATGTCTTTGGACTGTGGGGGGAAACCGGAGTACCCAGAGGAAACCCCATGAGGACATGGGGAGAACATGCAAACTCCGCACACATGTGACCCAGGCGGAGACTCGAACCCGGGTCCCAGAGGTGTGAGGCAACAGTGCTAACCACGGCACCACCATGCCACCCCATACAGTGCTAACCACTGCACCACCATGCCGCCCCATACAGTGCTAACCACTGCATCACCATGCCACCCTACTGTGTGTCATATAGGACAAAATGTTTCCTGATAAGTCGTGATTGATACTCCTCAGATCACACTAAAGGCCGCCTTTGTGTTCCGCATACAATTAGATTCAAGCTTCAGTTTGCGGTTGACAAAAAAAGCACCTTAATATAATGAAATATAGGAAGAATAAATGAAAAGTCATCTACATGAGAAAATGCTGCACAGACATCTGTGGGGAGGAGAAGTCCCCACAGCGTAAAGATCATTTTAATACTTTCAGGTATTAACATGTTTAGACAGCAGAAGTGCGATGAACCATCAAAGTGAAATAATGAGGATGGGACCTACAGGCTGGAGGAACTTTGGCTTAATCTTCCTGCCAATGTGGAGGAGTCTGAAATTTCACATTCATGCAAGACAATGTTGCAGTGTTTTCCAACCTGGTCCTTGGGCACGCAAAGCAGTTCACGCTTTTACTGCTTCCCAGCTCCTCTGTTGGGAGGGAGCAAAAACATGGACCGGCTGTGGATCCCAGAGGACCGGATTGGGAAACTCTGCAATATTGGATATTTAACTTAGTCTATCATCCATCCATCTGTCCATGCACGATCTAATCACTTACTCTGGTAAGGGGGGCCTGGAGCCAATGGCAGCACACATTGAATGGGATGCCACTCCATCAGAGGGCACATACAAGAACACACACCCATACTCTGGATAGAGATACCAGTTAGCCTAACTGCCTATCTTAGGGCTATAAGGGGAAACTGGGCAACCTGGAGGAATCCCGCAGAGAGTCCTGCTTAACATGCCAGAATTTAACTACACCAACAAACAAGTAAATCTAGACAGTAAAGTTTGACTTGTCCTGACTTGACTTGTCTTGTCTTCTCCAGTCAGCCAAAGAGTATAAGCTTGAAGTCAGGTCGACCATGAAGCCTTAATTACACGTCAGTGCTGGTCAGACTTGATGGACTGTGCAATTAAAAGGAGCAGGCAGCGGGCACTGCAGCTGACCCACAAAGAGCAGTTCCACATAAGAGCAGGCAGGGGGCAGTGTAGCAGACACCAAAGTCCAGTCACGTATAAGAGTTGGATGGGGGCAGTGTAGTTGACCCACAAAGTGCAATTACACATAAGAGCAGGCAGGGGGCAATGTAGCAGACCCCAAAGTGCTGTCCCGTATAAGGGCAGTTATTGGGCAGTGTACCTGACTCCAATGGGCAGTCGTGAATAAGATCAGACAGGGGGCAGTGTAGCTGATCCCATCGTGCAGTGACATATAAGAGCAGGTAGGGGGCAGTGTAGCAGACCCCACAATGCGGTCATGTATAAGAGCAGGACGGTGAATGGTGCAGGACAGGACTTTAAGGGTGGTACTGAAAGGAGGAAGGACATGAGAACTGAATCCATCCATCTATCCATGTATTTTCTAACCACTTAACCTAGTCAGCACTGTGGGCTGTAGAAAAACAAATGGTTCTAAATATCTGGGTGAAGCTTGCAGGGGAGAACTTGTATAAACTCCATAACTGTTGCCAAGTACATTTTTCAAAGGAGCTCCTCGCAGCTCACCCTGCTCCTGCCCGGCGCTCTGGTTCGCCCGCATTCTTCAGCTACACGACACTTACTGTACGGTTCCAGCTTCAGCTGCACTTCCTTGTGGGAAATGAAGAGCTGTGCGGGACGGAACATTCCTGAAGCTGACGAGCAAAACAAACCGACGTTACGTCAGGTGTTCAGTGTCAATGACAGGGGGATGCAAAATCTTGATTTTTTTTCTCCAGCACGAGGGACAAGATGCGACTTTGTCTGGCCTGCAGATTCATTTGTTTAAAGGGTGAAAGAACGTTTGCCAAAGAACGCGGTGGAAATTATGGCTCGTTTTAGCTCACAGATGAAAAACGTGTCAATGCTGTACGCCTTATTTCATAACTCGTAAACAGGCGTGAGCATTTTCAAGAAATTCACCTCCCACAAGGCAACATGCCTCAAAGAGCCTGAAAATCCTGGCTATGAAAAGAGAAGAATCGGGAAGGACGGCATGTTTATGAAGAGGAAACGGACAAGGCCACAGGGCAGTATATGCGCCGGATCCTTAGCCTCGAATCATCTTCATCCTCTAGCTCCTGACATCTCTTTATGTCGCGATTGGCAAAGTGTGAGTCAATTTTACGTCAGCTGCTGAAGGCACAAAGTAACGATCGCAGTCACCTGGCAACACAGCGAGAAACACCAGCAGCCCGAGTCGTTTGTTCTCTTCCCCTTCTTGTTACAGTGCCTGCTTACCGAAACGAAAGCTCCTTCCGTACGCTTTGGCGGTATTTACCATAAACGCTTCTTCCTAATATTTCCTTTGCTGAGAGAAAACGACGGTGTTCAGGTCTTAGTCACAGCAAACAGTAAATCCTGTATCAGTGCAATTTACCTTGAACTAGAGACCCACAAATAAAAAGAGACCAGAGCCTGCGATGTGCATGATAATATAAGCAAAAAGACCTAAGAAAGGGCGTGGGGGGGCTTTCATATTTCCTTCATCTTTCTTTCTTTTGTATTGAAATCTGACATAAATTTTTAAATGCATGCATTCCCCCATTTGTACAGCCAAGGGCTCCCCTTTGTAAATCTTTCATTACCTGGATTATTATGCCAACATTTTGGAAATGTCCCTGTGGACTCCCAGCGACTACCCTATGGAGCCCAAGGGGCCTCGCAAACCCCTGGGAGAAACCCCTGGGAGAAACCCCCAATTGGTGGGAGTCAAACTGTTCATTTCCTGGCGGACTCTTAAGCAACTAGATTAGCTACGCTAATCCAGTTCTGATAACTTAATTATAGCTAACCATTTAATTTTACTATAAGCAGATGCTATTTTCATAACAACCCTACCAGTGACTTCTTGTGTCTAACAAGGTATGAAGACATTTAAAATTGGACGTGTGTAAATATGGATGGAATAAATCAAAGTTGTTGATGTGCCATAATCTTCTGACTCACTGCAGACCAGCAACGAAAAGCGGGCAGTACTGAAGCAGGAATAGCTACTGAATGGCTATTTCCACAGAACGAGATCTTGAGCTTAATCCCAAACACCCAGCCAGGCCTGGCCTAACGCCCAGAGTTCCAGTCGTGTTTCTGTGCGACCTGAGGCTCTGAAAGCGGCAAAAGCAGATCCTGTTAACTTCAGGTGTTGTTTTTACTCTTTTATAAAACAGTTTGCCTCTCTTAGGCTCCTTTAATTACAACCCAGTTAATTGCTGTTCCCTCCAAACCTTTAACATCTGGACACTCTGGCATGTTGGACTTTACCCAAACAATTGCCTAAATTTGTTAGCAGAAAAAATTGGTGCTGATTTCTTACCGTTTCATTTCTGTTACTGTGCATTTTGTAAATATGTAAACTTAAGCAGTATAATTAGAAACTTAATATATGAACGCTGCAAACTTAAGGCAAAGCTTACATTCCACACGTAAGGGACGGACTGCTCTCATAACATTTAAAAATTCTCATATTAAAATCAGACATTAATTGTTAAATGCATGCATTCCTATATTTATGCAACCACACAAATTCACATTATACTAAGATGACAGAAAGTAACTTGAATCATTATAACCATATCCGGAGCACTTTAACATAACTTCCTTAAATTTCATACGATCTTCCGCAGACTGTTCTAGAATGCCAAAGATCTCAAGGAAATTCGTCCTTTTCATCTGAAGTCATCCGCTGCAGCAGAGTCCCCTCGCCTGCCGCCACTTTAGTTAGTTTCAGATGTAGCCGACATCTTTTCTCTCCGTTTCCATCCCGTTTGAAAGCGGATGAAACCTTGGCAGCACGGCAACGCCGCAGTGTGCCAGGACTGACCTCCCTGGGGACAGACGACACAGTGAGAGTGCAATAATGCCACGTTTGTAGCAGGCAGACATCCGCTCAAACCCACGCAGCAAGCCGCGCTTAGTGGGGTACAGAGGCCTTTGGGGGGGGGTGGTAATGTGGCATGGGGGTGGGGGCGCCGATCGTTTCGGGAAACTCCAGCAGCACCAAGTCCGGCTAAATGAACAATGTTTGGAAGGAGCCCAAAAGTCACAAGAAAAACAGCCCTGCTCCCACAATTCAATGTCTCTGAGGGCTTGCAGTCTGGCTGGGCTCACTGGTGACACGGCAAAGTCCAGGAAACCACACTGACTGCTGGGATGCACTTCTGCTGCCATTTTGTCTTCCAGCTGGACACATTTTCAGAAAGAAAAAAAAAACTTTCGCAGAAGTCTCGTACTTTTCTTAAAAGTAGAAAATTTTAACAGGAGCACAAGGCTCAACTAGGATGTCCATTTACCTTCTCAAAACTAACTGTGATGAGAAATGCAACCGGTTAAGCTATGAATACTGCAGCGACGCATCACTAGACTGCAGAATAGATTGTGAACACACACGGAGATGCAGACAGAACTGAACGGCATGTCAGAGAGTGAAGGAACGAGAAGCAGGACTGACCCTTGAAGAAGAGGACAGAAGGACATTCCAGAACCTTCCCACGCTGCACCATTTTGGTGACACTGGTCTCTGCAGATGAAAATGAAACCGGCCGACCACATTGCGATCCACACAAAGACAGCGTATCAGCCCATGCGATTACATAAACCGCTTCACTGAGATGTCACACTTTTGCACAAAAACAGATGCGCGCTAGGCTCCGGCTATTTCTATGCTTTCCATGCAAATAGAAGCCCCTCACTCAGCCCACAAAAGAGAAGTCCCAATGAAATCTATACAGCAGCGACGGATGGACAACTTAGCATGTAAGAAGGGGAGTCACACTCCTAGCTGTGGGCTAAAAATCCCCCCCCCCGAGTAGCCCAGGCTAAATCAGAGAAAATAAAGCCAGCAAGTGTGTCCTTAGGACATCCTATCCAGTGAAGCTTAAACGACAAGTCAAGATGTAGACTGAATAAGGGAGCATCATAAAAGAAATGGGACACTCTTAAAGAACTTAGCGGGAATCAGACAGGAGGTAATTAACCAGCAACTCTATGAATATGAGTTATCATGTTCATATGTGAGAGACACTGGGACAATGTGCCCCAAAAGACCTTTTTCTCACTCAGAATTAAGGATATTTAACAAACAATGACGAAACTTGGTTGTATCTCATGAATTATGCAATGTCAGAGCAAAGGGGTAAACGATGTCCTGGGCCTGGACAGGGGTTAATGACATGAATATCCAAACTCGTGCACACCACCAAGTCAGCGTGACCGTCTTGGGGTTGGGCATTCGCTAATGTAGGACAGCGGGAACAAAACGCAGCGAATGAGGACGAGTCCAAGCACTTTAACACACACACAGCTTCAAATGTCTGTAATAAAGTGACTAGAGCCTCGACCGCTGGCCTGAAGTGAGGCAGTCGGCCAAAAGTAAAGGCAGAGCGTGAGTAGCGCCGGAGAGGGCAGCCGCGGCGGGCCGGGGGCGGGGCCGGTGGCGAGACCGGAAAAGCCGTCCGACACGGTCTGGGCCCACGGGCCACAGCTATAAAACTGCCAGGATTGAAAGCAGATGCCTGTGCAGCAGGCCCCTCCCCTCAGGAAACAAAGGGGGGCGTCCCAGTGTCCACTGGCCCATGTGAAGATCGAACATATATTTTACAGGGAGGTAGCCTTTCTCTCGATCTCTCTATAAATACTCCAAAACAAATTCAATCCCTTTAGGGAGACAGCTGGGACAGACAAGAATTTAACTGGAAAAATCCTATAGAACCGCAAGTAATCGTGAGGATGATATTTAAAATCTCAGTGTTTTTATAACATTTGTGATTAAAAGGTCTTATGAAGTTCTGAATGAATAAAATTACATTCAGATATGCAATAACAAAGTTTTGCTTTGAACTATTAACTCATTTGGGTAAATTGTAGGGCCCCATTTACAAAACTACAGAATATTAAGAGTGATTATGTATTATGTCATAGCTTCAGAACCCCTGAAGTCAAATGCTGGTGAGGAAACTAGGTAATTTCCTAATTAACATCTAACGGCTGTCATGTGTTTCATTATGAAAGGCCACACAAACAGGGATTCCTTTGTTGCAGTAAAGCAATACAACAACAAAGTACCAGGACAAAATCTCACAAGATCTGCAGGAAACCCGCAGTGGCCAGATGTGTACAATCATGGTAAAAATGATGGTAAAAAAGACAATAATCATCTAAGCAATGAGAAATGTGATATGACAATCAAACCTCCTTTCGGCCTTCAGGCCCCGGGTTTGAGGGGTCCGACTCTTACCAGACAGCTCGGCGTCGGACGGGCTCCTGGTGTCTGTCTCTCACCAGCTCAATGCTCACACCATTTCTCTGGGGGAAAAAAATGTATATATATAAAATGCAAAAAGCCAATGTCACTCAGGGTGTGACACAGCACCCCCTAGAATAAAGCCATTTGCCATCTCTCTTCTCCCGCAAGACTGCGTCGAATCATGTCACACGAATAAAAAAATCCCCAAACTATGTAAATATAATGTAAATATGTATAAAAGCCATTCTCCTTCCTCAGGGCCACGTGACAGAGCCCAGTCAGATGGCAGGCATTTTTTTCCGCATCAAGTCACTTATATAACCTGCAGATTCCCATTGCCAGTTTATACAGCTACATATTTTGTTGAGTCACAAATGTAGCATTTTATCTACCGTGCTACAGGCATAATACAGCACATCAGAAAGAGATTTTTTAAAAACTCTAGCAGGGTGAAAAGCAAAAATGAAATCTGGTGCTTTTGCTTTACATTTATTGCTCACAGACTGAGGTTCCAGCCATCCATAGGCAGCTATTTTTCACCCATGCTGAGCAGAGGTACGGAGCGCCAGGCACTTCCAACAATAATGCAAGTGCTCAGCATCAGCACTGGGGCTGTCACCATGCGCAGCAGTGTGGGATTCCACATCAAAGGCAGTGCTGTGCACCTTCGGTTACTCTGGCAACTGCTGACCTACCTACGCTGTAAACAGCTCCATGCATCCCATCAGAAACCTTCAAAACCGACAGCGCTCCCACACCCCCACATAATAACCCCCCAGTTTAATAAAAAAAAAAATATATATATATATATATATATATATATATATATATGTTCTCATCCACTATCCTATTACTTATTTGATTTTTTAAACTCACAGCCACAGCTGCTACAGTCCCTACAAGTATCAGCAGTAATAAACACATATATCACTGCAGAATGTAACTTTAAATTTCGAGGAACAGCAAAACTAAGGGCTCAAAAATAGACGGCTTCAACAAGTACCCTTTATGTAATGTGATAAATAAATGCAGTGATCAAGCAGTAAATATGGGTACTATGTCTATTTACGTGAAAATAATCGCACTCCCCACTGACAATTTCACAGAATATATATGTATATAGATTTTCCAAAATAGATAATTTATTCCTTCGCGTTTTAACTCTGGTGTACATTTTTGAAGTGCACGAAGAGGCTAGGCAACGCTGCAATGCCAGCTATACGTTAGGGTTGTTTTATATATAAAAAGTATCTTAACCTTGCTTGCCGCAACGACATTTTGATCAGGGGAATAACAGGTATCACATCGATCCGGCGTTGTCACAAAATGTCTACACGCTGCACAGTTAGCTGCGGTTACTTTTATTTCCCCTCTTTTTGCCTTAAAAACCGATTTGAGATCGCCTGTCTGATCGGTGATTCAACTCTAAACCATTAGGGGCAAAATAATCAAACTGATCCCAGGTCAGTTTACCCAAGGGCATTATATACATACACAATCACGACCACCGTTTCTGGCTAAGTAGCTAGTGCTGTGCAGGGGTTACATAATAGACTCCATGTATCCAGCGCAACAGTGAGCATCTATTTGGCAGATATTAACTGTACATGTTTACATGCATCAATCAATCTCCAGTAAAACCCCGAAAATAATGGAAGATGTAGTTAGACATAAAAATTACCCGTCGCAACATCCCTCCACTCGAGTCTTATCGGTCAACGTGCAAAACTGCACCAGTTCCCACATCTCATACTTGACAATTTAGATAATTAATATTAATATGCGCCTTATTTAGTAGGAAAAATTTAAAATACTATTCGGGAAGAGTTGTATGCATTCACAGAAGACGTGGGCAAGAGGATAAAGAAACTGCTGGTCCATTGCATAAAAACAGCGAGCGTTTGCTGATCAATTTCACACAATTTAAATACTGACAATTAGTATATATGTCATAAAAATCGGCCAGCTACGCGTTTACTTACAATCCAACCGAGCTACAAGTACTGACTTAGAACACAGCTTGCTGACAAAGTAATGATAATCAAGCAGCTGTTATTGCCAAAATGATCATTTTCTTCGGAGTTAGACAATAGGCAGGCATGCGGCTGGTAATATACTTAAAGCGTAAGCACATCGTCGGCGATAATCGTGCACTTTTCCATAGAAATACAAAAAAAAACAGGCGCGATCATCCGTGGCCGAGAAGCGCAAGCCACTTCGATCGCTGTCAGGTTTTTTGGGAGCCAGACACTTTGCAGCGGAAGCGGGACTCACCCTATAAGCTCCGACGCTTCCAAAACCGCCGAACCGTCTGTACTGTGGGAAACTCTGGGCGATGAGACACGGCGTGGCCACACCTCAAGGGCGGGGCCTGGAACAGCCCTAGACGCGATGTCCCGTAAAGCTCCGCCCCTTTTGATGGACGCGATGATAATAATAATAATAATAATAATCGTTATCATTATTATTAATCCTCAACGCTTATAATGATGAGGTGACAAACCACTGAAAGAGTTTTGAAATGGATGGATGGATGAATGGATGGATAATACTAATAATTGTAATAGAAATAATGATGTTGAGTATTAATTTGTTGCTTGTCTAATACTTTGACTCCTTCCCCCCTCCACCCACCACAGGTTTTCAACCTACCACATTCATTATTAACCTATTAAGGACAATGTGAAGCTGATTATGGTAAAGTTGAAACATTCTGGTGGGACGGGCACTGGAAACAGGATTGCGAACCACTGGTCTAGACCAAAATGCCTGCTGAATAAAGGCAGCACTGGAATCTCCCCTCTGCTGTGTGTGGGGGGGTTCGTATTTTTTCCCAAGGTCACATGGGTTTCTTCTGGGTACTCTTTATACAGTGCATGGAGATACATCCACTAAAAGGTGGTGTGTGACTCCGTAGGTTAGGACTCTATGGCCATTACTGGTAGGTTGCTGGTTCATATCCCGTGGTCAGCAGAGTGATGACACTGTCAGCACCTTGAGAAAGACCTGTAACCCCAAATGCTACAGGTAGTCATTTTGGTTAAAAAGTGTCTGCGAAATCCACAACTTAAAAACAACTTAAAACCAAATAATCTAAGCATGGAAAAGTGTGCCTTCATGACTTATAGGGCCTGAATCAAAGTAAGAACATTCTTATAAAACCTTACTGTTAGCTTGTTGGAACATTTATTCCAAAGATTCGGCTGACCTAATGTGCAAAGAGACCTCCCTCAACTGCATACGCTACACAGCTAAAAAGCTCAGTTCTCTCCTCTGTCATACAAGACACATCCGACCAAAGAATACCACTGCGAATGATACCCAGGAAGTCAAGTGTAGCTGTCATCTCATGCGAGGCAGTCACTGCACCCGGGAGTTCTTACGATGTCCTGGAAGATCAGTGGAGTTTGAATAGCATTAAGATGATGTGGTGGGATCACTTCAGGCCCAGAAGGATTCTGGCTGTCTTCTGTAGGATTAGCTGAAGCTGACTGAGAAGCCCAGACTGCATAACAGTCAGAGCAGTATTACAATAATCCAAGAAAGATGTGGCAGAAGGTAGATGTAAGAGTTTCAATACATACAAGAGTCATTTTCACTTTGGAAGTTTGGGTTGAAAGGGGAAACGACTTTAAAAGCGTCACCAAGAGTGATCAAGAGAGCAACTGAAACAGAGCAGATCTGAACAGTACATGTGTTCATGCATACCTTTTAATTTGATGTATTTCAAACTTGTGACACTGTCTCGGGTATTTGGTTGGAGGATGATTATGGAGTGAGGTGTTCTGTGGGTATATGGGTCAGAAGGTCACTGGTTTGAATCCCATGGCTGGTGGGGTAACAGGCACAACTGGCCCTTTGACCATAGTTTATGTATCAACATAAATGTATAAAATAAATATTTACTTTAATTTGATATGCAGATCAGAGCAGATCTTTTTATGTGACTGTAGTAGAACCTAAATGCATATCACCAGTGTTTTGTATATTTCATATTTTAGTATATGAGTACTACCCGAATTTCTAAACTACAAAAATACGTACATTTGCACTTAACAGATTATAAATCTAACAAAAAAAATTCCAGCCTCAAAAAACAATTTTTCCAGAAATTAGTAAATATTTCTCTCAACCCAGTATTAACCAGAAAGTATGTAAAGTGTCTTGGTTGCGTTTCATGCTAAATTTATTAAAGGAAAAACAAGCTAATTAAGAAAAAAAAAAGTTGGAAAATTTGTAGTAGCTTCTTAAAAACACTTTATCACACACAAGAAAGTAATGTTATACAACATCTGATGTTTTTTGTCTTTATTTTCAGACAAAAGGACTACACAACAAGGATACCCATTCAAGTTTGTTTGTTACATTGTTTGAACTCCATCGGGCCGGTCCCAGCTTTGTTTGAAGCCCAAGGGGAAAAGATTGATTTAAGACATGAAAATATATTGCACATTATAACCCAGCATAGTGACCTCTTGTGGCCTTGGAATGCTTTCTGTCATTTTCAAAAAAATGCATTTTATCAAAATAAAGTCTTAAACAGGAAGAATATGCAGTGAAAAAGCAAATGTCACATTAACCAGAGGGGGGGGCTATTGGTCTGTGGAACAAAATTTGGTGAAACGACAAAACTTCCATTGATCTTTCTGGAATTCAGACAATTTTTTTTGATTAGACACAAAAAAAAGGATTTATATTTTCTGAAAAATAAAACTACAATAAATGACTTTTATACATTTACATAAAATTTAAATTGGTGTATATCATGCAACAAGCTTTCTGTGAAAAAATGCATAAAGTGACTACAGTATTCGAGATGGGGACCGAGTAGTTTGTTATTTTTAAAAATGTCCATAATTACAGCCAGGTATGACAAAATGATGAAAATATGCAAGATATATATTAGACACTTTGTTGCAACTAGCCATATGAACGAAATTCTGAAAAGAAGTGAAGAGTCCTGAATAATTAAGTGCACAACCTCATCACTCATGCATCTGAAGTCATTTGATCATTTGTAAAAAGTCATATCTCACAGCAGGGAACAATTTGTCTGGGATTTTCTAACTTCTTATATTTCACAAAAATTGCATGGAACAGATGTGCTTATTACAATGGCAAATTTGCATGAAGAGATTAAAATTGTAATATAGTATAATAGTATAATATAAACCGAGATGTGGAAAGGAGAAACAAGTCATAACATTGTTTCTCACTCCACTGTCAGTTCATATGGAGCAGAAACAAAGAACAACAACAATAGTTCAATTTATATGGAGGCAACGGAAATTTTAAGGGTCAAACAAAACAGGATTTAACAATTATCCACCTTGGGAAGGCGCTTTTACACAACCAATGCAAAGTTCACACTTCAGGGACATGTTATCAAGAGTTTGAAAAATGCAGCATAAACATTTTTTTAGTTTTTCTTGTGGGGGGGGGGGGGACATTTTTATAGAGCCCATGTATCTTTTGTTACACAACAGCATTATGATGTTTAACTATTACACACGACATGCCCAGACATACGGAGCTATTGTATTTGCACCTGATCGTGATGAATCTGGGAACGGCAAGCAAGTACAAGTCACGCAATACCTTTCCCATACAATATAAACAAACAAGTAAGGTTTAATGCGCACACACAGTCTATTTACAGCACAGAACTGGAACAATCAAAACTGCAGAGGTTCCTACCCATGCAGTTAAATTGCAAATAGGAGTGGAGAATAAATTCCCAGATACACCCGACTGCAAAGCGTACACTACTCCACAGCAGGAAATAAACAAGAGATAGTCATGAGAGCAGCACCTCACCGTTCCCCAATACCACTCTAATTTCCTTTACTGGCGTTAAGAAAGCAGGAGTAATTCCAAGAAACAAGAGAAACAGCACTTAGACCGAGTAGAGTTTCGACAATGCACACATAGGATGGATCAGCTTCCAGCAGGCCCAGTTACGGATATGCTGTGTCCAATCAGCTGCTGAGGTTACAGAAGAACCAGTTATTCCAATCCTCAATCACCGACTCCTGCCAACACACTAAATATTAAGGCTTTGTTTTATACAAACAACTGATTTGAATTCTGAGACTATTTTTTTGTGTTTTTTGTCATTTACTTTGCAGGTCTGAGATCCATGGAGCCTCGGCAATAAATTGAGGGCAGGATAATCTCATTTTATTGCTGTGTGACCATCCCAGTGTTCAGGTGAAAATACAATAATACAATGGTTATCACTGCATGTAACAGCACCTGAAGTTTAGTAGGGCCTCTGACAGAGAACAGATTAGGATGCAGCAGCCTATTATACATGCTTACAGTATATACAAATTTGCCATCACTGGAACGTACGTAAAACGTCCACTTTTAAGAACCAAGTGTATGCAATCCTTTGGCTACATCGACAGGATGTTAAAGTGTTAAAGTTATCACTGTGCACCAAATTAATTGCATTCCATAACAAGTATGTTACAGAAATGTTTATTTTATTTTTTACAGGCAGTTTATATGTGAACAATATTACTTATTTTATAATTCCACAATTTACCTGAATATATTTAATTTTAAAAAGCACTTGGTAATGTAACAAATACTTTCTTGGGAAAAACTAAGAATGAGAATTGTGGCATCATAAAACAGATTTTTTTGTTTCTTGTTCTCGGTCTGTACAGTAACTGAGGGGGACAGAATCTTTGTGGATGGAGATCGATCTTACAGATTCAAAAAAATATTTTACTGGCGAGTCAAAGTGAACACTATAAAGACAACTTACGTTACTCTTAGACTGCACCATTAAACTTTCAGAGGAATCGTTGGGGGTCGCTGTGCGTTTGATGCTGCGTCAATGTAGGGGGAGGAGCGCTATCGGAGTACCGCTCCTACCAGTCAGCACTGTCCCAGGTTTCCTCCGCAGCTTTGGGCTGGCTCTTCTTCGCCTTGTTCTCACCCATGTTCTCCCAGTTGCTGTCCCACGCCTCCCAGCTGTCCCCCGTGCTGTGCTTGTTGTTGGACGGCCCTTCAGATGCCCAGTTGTCCCAGCTGTCGGAGCTCTTCTTCCCTGCTGAGGCGTCGGCGACGGTCCAGCTGTCACTGCTGCCGGAGCGCTTGGCGCTGCTGCTGCCCCCGGGGCCATCCCAGCCATCCTGGTTGGCCCCAGTGCCGCTATGGGAGCCCTCTGGGGAGTCCATGTTCTGGTAGCTACCACCTACTGATGACCTTTGGCAGAACAGCACAAAAATAGGTTATAAACAAACTATGCAAGCAAACAAGGCTGGCAAAAAAAACAAAGCAAGCGATTCTGGCAAACAAAACCAACCGTGAAGGCAAACAAACATTCTGCATTGGTCCTATTTCATCAATTTTAACTGGATGTGGTAAATTATTTGCCTCCTTTTTCTTAATATACTAAATAAACTGCAGCACTTCACTTGCACTCAGCTTGCGAGATTTAATAAACCACTGCCTGGGTGGTTTAAAATGTTCCACTGAGTGCGGCCCAGCGGCATTTTTACATTTCTGCTGACTGAGCTCCATCTCTGGGGTACGGCCTGGCTCGCTCACTACCTGTCTGTGGGGTCCTCAGTCTTCCCACTGAAGAAAGAAGTCATGTCCTTCCAGCCCTTGGAACCAGCCCCCTGAACCTTTTAAAGCAAAACACACATGCTTTACATAAAGAATAAGAGGGGGTTCTTCGTAAACACTATTAACATCAGTAAGTATTAAACAATTGAACTTTTCAACTACAGAATATAACTTCATATATTCATAATAAAAGAACCAAACCAAACTGTGAGGTACACAGTACTCACCATTACAATTATAAAGGCAGCACAGAGGAAGAAAGACAGGAACTCCATTAAAGTTTTAATATACAAATAGACATTCAAACCCGAGCCAGCCCCCCATGAGGAGCACAGTATTAATGGGGCCAGTGAGGCTGCCCTAAATCTGTTACACTGAGAAATGGCCGTCCTGCGGGCATTTCAGACTACAGGAAAAGGTCCACGTCCTTACAGAAAGTCCTCAAAGGGAGCACAGCCCCTCTTAATTACCGAAGTGACTGTCTGTAAAGACACTGTGCTTCTCAAGCCCTGCGGCAAGCAGTGAATGTGAAGCATGGATGACCTGCAGTGTCTGTAGGACTCTGGTGCCGTGCCCCCCCCCCCCCCCCCACATTACTCTGGAGATAATCCCTAGACACACACTGGGAGGCTGGCGCTGGGTGCGTGAGGCACAACACTGGGACATTGCCTACCTTCACAGCCAGCTCAGAGAAGCCGGTTGTCATGTCGTCAAGCAACTTGCCCTCCTTAACCTGGACATGTCGATTTGCCGTTAATGCCAGGTGGAGCAAACGTGGGCCCCGCCATGTCATTTTACACAGAAGTACAGTGCTAAGGGCAAACACTGATTGTTTCCAGCTATTTTTAATCTCTAAAATTACCATTTCAGATCCAAGAAATTCTAAATACATTTTCATAGGCTAAGAGTACACAGTTTTACAATTTATAGGACAGATTCCTGTTATTCAAAATTACCTTAAAGATGTGTATTTAACATGGCTCTTTCTGACTCAGAGAGAGGACATGAATTTTTACAAACTGGATTTTTCTTTATACAGACAAAGCCATCCACAAAATGACTGAAGTACATTTTACGCTGCTCAAATACTTTCATGCATTCTATTCACTGGACACACTGACACAGAAAACAAAGACAATATTAACTGCTAAATATAAATGCCTGTAACTAAATAATTAACTAAGCAGCATAACAATAGAAGCTGCCAGGGAACACAATAACTTGGAACTTCCAGCGTTACCTTTTCGTGGGTAGGTTTGATAACATTCTCATTTAATGTCTGGCCTAACTCTGCAGCCTAGTTGAAGTAGAAAAGAAAAAGACATTAAGTTGAGAGCACAGAATTCTACAAAGAGAAGATGAGGCTCATCAGTGTTACGACATTGAAAAAGCTGTGCTTTTCCTTTGTAACACTGAGCCAAAATGAGAAGGCAAGCTGAGGGGAATTTGCCCCAGGACGCACAGAAAAGGAAAAGCAAAGCGTTTGGCCTATGAGGAACCCAGCACAGTTTCAAACAAGATAAATATGCTTATTTTCGGAAGCCTAGACATCACAGGGAAATTCCCGTGAGTTCCAAATTAGATATAAAGCACCGACTACTCACACTGCTGCCTGAAAGCAGCAATGCACACTGAGGATACAGTCAAAACCAATTCAATATGGATAATTTCAAATCAAATGAAAGAAAATCGATTACATTTGTGCATATCTAAGAACCCAAAGGATGTTGTTTAGGGCTGCCGCGATTCGCTGACGTAGTTAATGACCAAAATTACTCTTATGGATTATGAAACGTTTTAATTCATTAAAACAAATGTCTTCCTTTAATATCACTACGTAATTATGGGAGTAGTTAAAATTCTCACAGAACAAAAAGGTGGTTTTACGCTGTGCAAAGTGCGACAGCATATCACAGCAGTACCAGCACTATACACAAACACCTGATGAGAAAACAAAGGTGCTACTCTAGATCCAGAAAAGGCAAAAGCGCCGCATTGTCTAATCGTGTTTATTAAATTGCCATAAGTATGGGGAGCATTTGAATATCTTTGGTGCCTGTAGCTGCTAAATACACTCATTATTAAAGCCATAAAAACATCTGGCTGCTACTCTAGAATCCCTATTGAATAAGTGCTTGTGATTGAAATGTTTAGGCTAAAATCTGCTTATTCTACGTTGATTGACAGTGCTAGTGTGCATGTTCGTGCGCGTTGGGACTCTAAATTAAAGAAAATAATTTGTGAGCTGAAATAATGAAAACTTCTGCAAAAAGTACCGCCACACCACCACAAACTTTTTACCTTGTTTAACCAAAGTATCTCCTCCTTTAAAAGATGTTGTGGCTGCTGATCTTTCCCTTCCTTCATCATGACCTCAGTCACTTGTGTCGCAAGCGGCGGCTCCACTAAATTTATTAAACATGAGGATACGCCAAATTCATAGAGACATCGCAATTTATTATAAAAACTGGACATCACAATACGCATCTCATTAATGAAGTATACTACTAATCTGCTTATTGAATTGCGGGTGAAAATAATGCTCATATAGTGATCAAAAGCCATCGTACATTATCTAAAGCCCTGCACAGACATACAGTTTGTTGTCATGAAAATAAAATTAACAAAAACTGATTTTCCGGAGGAAAATTAATCGTTTAGATTAATCGAGCAATCGATAAAATAGTCAAGATATTAATCTGTAGAAAAAGAGTTGTTAGTGGCGGCCCTAATGTAGATGTTTTAGAGTACACTGTGCTGGGTTTGGAAACTGTGGGGAAATGCTGGGGACGACGGGAGCTGGGAACAGAGCATTGATGACAGAACAGGCACTGCATGAATCTAGTCTGCACCTCACTGGAACATGCTGGTGTGCGGGTGCCACATATATCTAGCTACTGACATGAGTTGCTGAAACAACCAGTACTACCACAGCCAGGACAGTAGCAAAAGGACTCAACGTCATTAAATAACGATAAAGACAGCGAGACGATATACAGCAAAACGATAAATAAAAACAGCAAAACTAAGAATAATAATATTCTTGGCAACATCCAAAATTAACTGAACCATTTTGGAGCAACCTGACATCACTCACAGCTCTACAAAGCATTGTTGCATTGACTGTCTTATAAGCTTGCGAAATGGACCATGCACATTACAATGGATGAATCTCAGTGAAGTGAATAACAGAAATATAAATGGGACCCATTGGAAGACCAAGTCTGACCAGAGCCCACTGACAGGGTTGCCATGCATACACTAATGCGATGATTACCGGCTCTGGAGGAGGTTTATAGCCCCTTAACTATGTCCAGGGAGCAGAGAGGCAAAGGGAGCAACAGGCATTTCAAACTACAGTTTACACAGAGGTCATACAAAGGGGTCCACAACAGCCACTATGATTTACACCTATGTGGAAGAACTGAGACTCACGACAATATATGAAACACCAGCCTTTGAAATGAACTTGGATTATCAAGAGATACCAAAGGATAGAGCATAAATGCCTTCAGCTAAGTGTATTTCACAAGTAGTAAAAAAAACACAGAGTGCTTTGGGCTATAGGTGGTAGCCATATATTTCAGACAATAAACAGACTATAACCAGTAAACCTACCCGATCAAGAGTGTCAAACTCCAGTCCTGGGGGGCCACGACCCTGTGCAGTTTAGTTCTTTCTCTGTTCTGCCACAAATGATTCAGCTGAAGAGCTGAGTGGTAATTAGCACAAGGAGGTGCAAGGAGTTGAATCAGGTGTTTTAAATGAGGGGAAACCAAAAATGTGCAGGGCTTTGGGCCCCCCAGGACTGCAGTTTGACACCCCTGTACTAGATACCCTCATAACACAAGCAAATGTTATCAAGAACGGAGGATGACTAAAGTATGAACATCTTTACCAGATTTTATGTGCCTGACATCTTGAAACATATTCAAGACAAACCATGATCATACATTGCAGCCGAGTACTGAACTGTTATATTGCCTGAGTACTCCAAGGTGATGTATAGAGAACTATTCAATTTATATCGATGTTTTTAAACGTAGATATTTAATCTAGATACCAGCTCTATTAACAGCTATCAAGCAAATGACAGGCTTGTTGAAAGTTGATCAAAGCAGCTTAAGCATACGTAACGGTATATATCCGTTGACAGAATATGTAAGCTTATTGACTTACCTTTTGAGTTGCTTGAGTGGCAAGTTTTGCTGTCTGCACAAAAGAATACAAGACGTTTTTTTGCAACATGTCTTAAATCTTGGCAATGATCACAAATCAATATAGATACACACTGAACAGGGCTACATGCAGCACAATGAGGTGGTAACACATTTCAGGTCATTGTGCAAGATATCAAATCCACTTTATTGAAAGCATAAACTATTCACCAGAATAACCACTGATAATAAAACTGCAGTAAGACTATGCCTCTCAAAACTGAACCTTATCATTGTGCTTTAAAGTTCTGAGTCAATGACACCTCAAGTAAATTAACTGCATCATGAAAGCTGATTTATTAGAAGTACAAATAGGGCTGCCACTAATGACAATTTTTCTATAGATTATTCTATTGACTAATTTACTGATTGGTTGATTAATCTAATTTTCCTCCAGAAAATCAACTTGACTTGAATTTACGTTGACAACAACAAACTATGTCATTGCAGGGCTTTAGATAATTGAGATAAACAGATTAGTAGTATGCCTAAACATATTAATCAAATGTACGGTGATGCCCAAAAGTTAGTAATATGTATAAATTTGAAGTATCCTCATACTTAATAAATTTGGCAAACAGAGCACGTCACATGCAACACAAAACATAGGCACTGAAGTCGTGATTCTAATGCTAATATAATAAATATGAATAAAAGGCACTTAGGCTTGTTTTGGGTTTAGGGTGGCTTCTTTAGCGGTCCGGCTACCATCCACACTAGCGCCTGTACCTTTCCGCTTCAGGTGCTCCTGCATAGTGCTAGTGCTGCTATGGTATGCTGTTGCACTTTGCACAGTGTAAAACCACCTTTTTGTTGTGTGATAATTTGAACTTCTCTCATAATTATGCAGTGATATTAAAGGAAAACATTTGTCATAATGAACTGAAACATTTAAGAAATCATAAAGGTAATTTTATTTAAATAATTAAGTGTCAACTAATCGCAGCAGCGCTAAGTATGAAACAGACTAGATGTCAGCGTGAAGCTCATCAGATTACTCACATGACCCTTAAGGACCATCCCTACGACAACATACTGTGTTTAGGACCAAAGACAGTGAGAGTGATGATAAAAAGATTTTATATAAAACTTTGGGCAAAGCACTACTGTTACAGGCCAAGGTGCTAAAAATAATATCTTCACGGGATCAAGAGCCATTGCTCTGAATGAGAATTATTTGCTTGCTACAAAAAACAAAAGTTTCTAATTAAAGTACAAAACTTGCATTACATCACGTTTTATGCATATGCCGTTTTCTTTTGTTCTAAAATACCAGCTTATTGAAAACTTATTCAGACCTGACATCATACAGAAGTCTTATGACACTAATATGTATTAAGAGCATGCAGCCCTATCCAGAAACATGGATATTACACTCACATTAACATGAGTACTCACATTATCTTTAGCTACAGACGCAAATTTAGTAGCTCCAGTTGCAAAACTGCTCCAACCCTGAAAATTAAATAAAGGATTACATTTTCATACTACAAAAGACCAAGGGGTAATTTACCATAAATACAATGTCAAACTGCGTAGCAGTTTAGCCAAGTCATTAGCATGCAGGGAAACTGCATAACATGGATTCATAACATACTTAACATATATTCTACTCCAGCACAGCATATTCCAGCAGGTTTTCCAATAGCAGCCACATCTGAGCATTCTGTCAGTACGGAGAGTCATACCGAGTAAATAGAGGACATCGCATTGTTCAAGAAATCATCCTCCTTCTTCTGAGGAGTGACTGTGTTGCCGAAGCCCACATAGCGATTGTCTTGACCACTGTATCCACCGCCACTGTAAACAAAGTACAAAAATATCAGCCTCCATTTACTATCAAAAAATTAAACAATTGTGCACATTTCTGCTGGTCAGTGTCCTTCATAAATCATCTTTATTTACAAAAAGAAAAATAGTTCTGTAAAAAAAAAGAGTGAAGACAAAACTGACCTCTGGTAAGAGTTGACATCATCACTTAGCCAGTCTTCGAAAGCCTTTTCTGAAGAGAGTCCTGAGCTTTTCGCTGGACCGGCTGAACTGCTGTGAATCGAGTTTCAGGTGTTATTTAATGCATGTCTCCATGTCTCGCTCTGGCCCCAGTAATCTGCTTTTGTGGTTGGCTGAACAAGCCGGTATGATGAGGTATGTGTGGTGCTCACTGACGCTGGGGCAGACCTTTTCCTGTTCTTACCGGTGTGAGGAGGAGAGACCAGCCTTGGCTTGTGGTGGTGTCCAGTCTTTGGCAGAGGATGTATCAATGCTCCACTCCTTTCCCTCAGCTAACGTTGCTATCTGCACAATCAGTTACATTTTTTTTTTTTACTTAGCAACCTAGACAGTAAATTTGACATTTTACAACAAATCATACAACAATTAGCTGGGCATGTACTACAGGAGATATTTAAGTGCCACATTAGGCCTGTTTTAGCACTTTGATACCACTTCATCACAGTCTAGCTACTTAGCCACCATGCTAACTCAAACCACCAATCACTACTCAGAGAAATGGCTAAGTGAGTCTGGTGTGCTCACCTTGTCTCTAAAAAGCGCAGCTGCCCTGCTATTGTACTTCTCCTGCAGAGTCCAACAGGGGTCATAATCCTCTTGTAGCTCCAGGAAGAGGCGAAACTTGCCATTTCCACCTGCTTTCATCTTCTCCAGCTCGATATCCTTCCATTTGTCCATGGTAACGGATCTCACAAAGCTAAAAGGATTGACACTGGAGTATTGTGACGCTGCACCACAACCTGATTTGCTAAGACACCCACCCACACTGCGCGAAATGTTCAAGTGTCAAAAAGACAAGAAATAACCCAGCACCACTTCTTATTGGCTTCCACTAAATGAAACGTAGGCTGCTGATTAGTAGACACCTTGCACCCATAATAAAACACCATCCAATACAACTGCATCATCCAAATTAATCCACATTAAAAAGACTCACCTAAGGTGCACTCCCAAGCCTCTGTGTTTGCCAGAGCACTCCAGACAAATCCATATTCCATAGGTGACACTCACCCATTGGGGGTTAAATGCCCCACACTCAAAACATGTCTAAGAAAACAAGAAACAGCAAAAGACTGAGCTAAATTCTCAAAGAGATACGTGTAAAAAAAAAAAAACACAGATAAGATATTCATTTTACTTGTATCATATGTTAATTAACTTGCACAGTAAAAGCTTTACATAACATTTAACTAGATGACTACAGTTAAACACGCATAAGTATAGCTTACATGCAGTTCAGAGAATTTTAATATCGCACTTAGAGTGTCTACGGACAGTCTGAAATTTCAGTAACTGCACTTAAACTTACGTTGTTTTCATCCTGAGTTCTCACTTCCTTTAAAACCCTCCTGGTCCGCGGACTCGCCATTGTAACTGAAATATCAGAATAGTAAATGTTTTTTGTAATACTAGTCCAACTGACTCCATTGTACGAATTTACATATGTAAATGAAAACAGTTATGTGACGATCTGATATATTTTTAATAGTCATTCAAAAGTAACTCAGACAGCCCGAGTTAAACCATGAATATCCCTCAATAAATCAGCAAATAGATGTGCCTCACTATCCCTCACCCCCCAGAACGCGTAGCCCACATCACCAGCTTATAAACGACATACATGACAAGGTAGCCAGCACCCTTTCTGGGGCCGTCTGGTCATGGTAATACATTAATATATTAACTTAACAGGAATAAATAGCAGTACACTGAGGCGTCATTCAAAGGTGCTGCGAAACCCAGCAGCGTTAGCCGACCAACACCAGCTAGTACGCATATCACCGACAACGTCAGCGACAAGACATGGCATTCAACAACCTAACCAACCACAAAACCTACTACATGGTATTACTCTAATGAGTTACTAATAACCAACTAGTATTCGACTTCGTCTATCTGAAGAAGCCGGCTAGCCATGGTGATGTAGCCGGCGAGGCAGCGAACCTTACCTTTCTAAACTGGAAACGAACCGGTAATTTTTTTAGTCTCCTAGCTGAGTGTAAGATGACAAAAACTGGGCTGCTGATATAAACTTAACCTAAACCGTGTATCAGACAACCCGCTTTAAATATCATTATAATGGTGACTTTACCCTCGATATACGTCCACAGTAAACCAGCCGCCTGTATTTGCCGAGTGCCTACGTTGCAGAGCGGCGGTGCGATGCATGCTGGGAAGGCGGCGGACGCTGCGTCTGACGTCAACCTCCGGAATGACTGGCAGGAGGAACCGGGACAGAGGGGGGTTGTTTGAAACTCTGAGCAGTAGCTGGCTGGCATCTGGGAAAGGAAGCGCTTCTTTGCGTTGGTGACAGAAGTGAGAGTTAACTAGAGTAGTTCACAATGTCAACGGAAACGGAAATCTTTAAGTATCAGCTGAAAGAGAAGCTCAGCGATGTCATGTATGATCCTGGCCTTCATCCAGGCTCTCCCGTGTCCCTGTGCTTTCTGAGAGGTCCCAGGCGACCCTGCATTGAATATCTGGTTAAGGAAAATGGGTGGATGACAAAAATGTGTGCTTGTATGCAAAACTCTGCAGTGCGCAGATTCGTATTGGTTCCTTGGGTGGAGTTTGTTAGAAGTGTACCGATTATTGATTACGGTTTTTTTCCCTTATGTCAGTTAATCACCGAATTTGTCTCTTTTGTGTATATCCAGTTAACCGCAATTTAGCAAGGACATATACCTGCGGACTAAGAAATATTTACAACATGAGGGAAATCTGGCTGTGAAGCGGACCTGAATATTGAAAAAAAAATCTATTTTACATTTTTATTACTTTTACTTACATTTTTGAGACATCTAGTGCTACAGTCAGTGGATATTACACTTCTGGGCAAAAAAAAAATGCGCCAAACCCCAAATTGTAAAACACTAAGGTTTCGATGGTCTCAACAGGCTACAGCAAATAGCCAGAAGATATTTTGGAAAATTTTAAATACCCAGACGTGTGTTACTTTGAATATTATATTAAACATTAAAATCTTTACATTATTTTATCTTTGCCTACAAGTATGTAAGAAAATTTCCCTGTTTGCAGCTTTTTCCAACAATTCACTACAGCAAGGAGCATTAGGTCTGTCATGATAATAACGTTATTGGCTTATCACACAATATATGGACATAACCGCTGCACGATATTGGCAAATTGTGTTTACATACATGTTTGCTTACATAACAATGAGTGCCCCCAACATTTTAGAAAGTCAAGCTGCCCCTGCCCTACCTCTGCCCTGCCTCACCTCTGCCCCTGCCTCGCCTCTGCCCCGCCCCTGCCCTGCCTTGCCTCTGCCCTGCCTTGCCTTTGTCCTGCCCTGCCCTGCCCTGCCCTGCCTTGCCTCTGCCCTGCCCTGCCTTGCCCCTGCCCTGCCCTTGCCTCTGCCCTGCCTTGCCTTGCCTCTTCCCTGCCTTGTCTCTGCCCTGTCTTGCCCCTGCCCTGCCTTGCCCCTGCCCTGCCCTTGCCTCTGCCCTGCCTTGTCTCTGCCCTGCCTTGCCTCTGCCCTGCCTTGCCTCACCTCTGCCCTGCCTCACCTCTGCCCTGCCTCACTTCTGCCCTGTCTTGCCTCTGCCCTGCCCTGCACTGTCCGTGCGGCGCGCTTACAGAGCAGGGTTCTGCAAAACTGGGTTGGCATTATATTGCCTGTAAAGGACTGAATAACTACCTGTATCCAATATATGATGCAATTTATGTTAACAGAGCCAGAGAGTCCATTTTACCTTTTTCGTGTGTGATTTTATTCATGTTTTATTTACATTTTGTTGACATTCTAATGTCTGAAAATTCTTAGGAATTTAAAGTTCATTGCTCTTGGAAAACATGTACTTGCAGTATTATGCTATAATGATTTCAGTATAGCCATAAAATGATATTACCCAGACAGTGATATCGTTTATCACAATTATTTCTGGGACAGTGTATCATCCAACAGAAGTAATTTGTGATAGATTAGTGTTGAGAAAATGGTGGCGCAGGTCTCAGGAGTGCTTTATTCAGTTCTTGCTATTTATCTGATCAGTAATTTATTGTTAAGACCATTAAAACTTAATATTTAGCAATTTCGGATTTGGCTCTTTTTTGCCCAGGATTGTACAAGTATTTTCCCATATACAGAAAAAGCAATCAATATTTAAAAGAACATCCATCAGTCTTTCATATCTTTTATCCCAGGAAGCATCCAAAATGTGTCCAAAATGTTGTTTCACTTTCATTTAAAAAAAAAAATATAGATCTGTTCTTTGAAACATTTTTAAAACTATATTTTAGTCTGGCTGTTTAGGTTTTATGTTTCTGAA
Source organism: Brienomyrus brachyistius (assembly GCF_023856365.1). Classification (NCBI taxonomy): domain Eukaryota; kingdom Metazoa; phylum Chordata; class Actinopteri; order Osteoglossiformes; family Mormyridae; genus Brienomyrus; species Brienomyrus brachyistius. Next base: position 11,686,777 of record NC_064540.1, on the reverse strand, counting down.
CTAGTAATCATTGTTTTTAATTCAAACTTAAGTAACTGATAACCCATCTAAGGCCGTGGCAACCTGGAGATTTTTCCATGGTCCTGTGGTAAGTTTGTTTGAATTAAATTAATCGGTATATGCAGAGGAAACATCAAATCCAACATAACCAGATCAAATGTCAGCCACAAAGCTGCAAAGGTTTGATTTGATGTCCATGTCATTGTGAGGTAGCCCTGCTAAATGGCCGATGAACTATGAACTACTGTGAACTACTGAAGTGTGAAAATATCCAAGATGTAATTTCCCCCATGTACACAAGAGAGCAGGATATTGCAGAGTAAATTAAACAAAGTTTTTTTTTTTTTTTTGTGCAAAGTCATCTAAGTAAGGCACACGATCTGAAGCTGCTGGCTGTGTGTCAGCGTCTGAGGCATTATCCCCAATACAATCACAGTGCACTGCTCTTTTCAGTTCATTTATACCCTAGTTTTTGGTCTGGAGTTCTAAAACTTTGGTGTGTGTTTTTTTTTTTTCTGTGACTCAATAAGTAACATCAACAAGTGCAAATTTCTTTTAAATGCGCTGGCTCATCAAAACTTTATTGTGGGCAATTATATGAGTTTGTACTTTGGCTTTTTTTTGCATAGGATTCTGGAAGTCTCTCTCCGTGGGTGACCTTGTTTTTAGCCAATGCCTGAGGCAGGTCTTATCTGGGAGGAGACGATATAAGGAAAGAGTGTGTGCAGTAATGCCATTCACTGCTTTGTGATCGCTCTTAGTAAGATGAAGAAATCCACAAGTTTGAAAATACGCCTCCCTGCCCTCGTACTTGTCTCTGAGATTGTGTTCATTGCTCTCTATGCTGGCTTTGTTACATATGACACTGATGCTAACGCAAAGCTACAGGACAACATGACAAATCCAATGGAAAATGATCTCTATAAGGACTATCCTGTCTTTGTTGACGTTCAGGTGATGATATTCATCGGCTTTGGCTGCCTTCTCGCCTTTTTGCATCGCTATGGGTTCGGTGGCTTGGTTTTTAACTTCCTCACGGCCACCTTTGCCATCCAGTGGGCGATTCTTGTGCAGGGGTACTTTCAGTTCTACTCTGACGGCAAGATTCACCTAGGGGTAGTTAACCTCCTCAATGCTGAGTTTGCCTGCGCAGTGGTGCTGATCAGCTATGGCGCTGTACTGGGAAAGACCAGTCCTGTGCAGCTCCTGGTTATGGCTTTGCTGGAGGTCCTAGTTTTTTCCATCACTGAGTGGGCTGTCCTTAACCACCTAAGAATCAACGATGCAGGTGGGTCCATTCTTATTCACGTCTTTGCTTGTTATTTTGGGCTGGGAGTCACGTTTGTTCTGTATCGGCCAAGCCTCAACAACGGCCACGAAAATGAAGCCACCAGCTACCAGTCAGACATTCTTTCAATGATGGGGACCCTGTTTCTCTGGGTCTTCTGGCCGTCCTTTAACTCCGCTGTGACTTTCAAGGGAGATGACCAGCACCGGGCCATTCTCCACACGTTCATCGGCCTTAGTGCCTCCACCCTCACTGCTTTCGCGCTCTCCGCCCTGCTAAGCCAACGGGGCAAGCTCACCATGGCTGATATCCAGAACGTCACCCTGGCAGGGGGTGTGACAGTGGGGGCGTCTGTTGACATGATGATCTCACCGGTGGCTGCATACATTCTTGGTGTGCTTGGGTGCATCGCCTGCTTCTTCGGCTACAAATACCTCACTCCATTCCTGGCTCAGCGCTGTAGGATCCAGGACCAATGCGGCATCCACAACTTGCACGGCCTGACTGGAATCATCTCCTGCCTGGGTGGAATTTGGGGCATTATGATGGCAAACGAAGACACTTATGGGCCAAGCCTGTATCAGACCTTTGCCCATAGAGCACCTATGGAAGGGGACCCCAGGCTTCATGAACTGCAGCAGCTCATACCAGGCCTCCAGCCGGGCTTGGGTCGCACCGCCTCGGAGCAGGCCCTCTACCAGGTGGCTGCTATGTTCTCCACCATAGGGGTGGCAGCAGTGGGCGGCATTGCAACAGGATTTGTCTTGAAGCTTCCTTTCCTAGCCTCGCCTTCCGATGAGTGCTGCTTTAGTGATAAGCCGTACTTCCATGTGCCCTCTGACCATGAGAGTCTAGCAGTTCCCAAGCTCCCCGAGGGTCCAGAAGACACGAAGGTATAAGTTTGTCAGACATCTGGCTCAACAGATGCTATTGTACTGTAGCAAAATCATTTCTTAGTCCATCCAGTGTTTTCTGTTACTACAGTAATAATATCTTCATTTTTTTATTGTTGCCATGTGGGACCAAATCTTGATTTCCAAGCATGCTGAGATCCCCTTACTGTCTTACCATTTATTTTGCAAATTAACCGGTCAGAGTGACCAGTTAAGCAGTTGTTAGTTATCTTTTAAAATGCCAGTTTTTGTGTAACCATGCACTAGTTTGACTCACTAGAATTCAACTTCTAGTTTAAAATAGTTTTAATAGTCTGTTTTTTAGCGGTTTATTTTTGGCACAGGCTAGTCTTCTTGAAGTATTTTGAATCCTATTTTGCACAATTATTATTTTTCCAAAGACAATGAACAAAACGACTGGTTTCATAATTTTCTGTAAAAATTCAGTGGAGGTATCTGATTTGGAAATGTGTTTGGTCTACATTGTAATTTGTTGTTCATTATTATAAAGTGAAACATATATATATTATATATATGTGTTCAAGAATTTTTTGATGATGGTGATGCTAATTGTTGGGTGCCAAACGAAATAAATGCCCTTTTGTAAATAACTTTTTTGTCAACAAAAGCAGGTTGGCGCCTTGCACGGCAGCCTCCGCCACCGGTGTGTGAATGAGTGTGTGGATGGGTGAATGTGAGGCATGAAATGTAAAGCGCTTTGAGTACTCGTAGGAGTAGAAAGGCGCTATATAAATGCAGTCCATTTACCATTTACCAAAAAACATGTATTGACTGTAGCACAGCAGAAGGTGCAATGGAGACGGAAAAAAATGCAGGACACATCAATGGTGTAATCAATCAGATTTAATTGATTAACACACATTTTATCAACACCAGAAGAAACACAGTTTGCTAATGTAGCAAAAACAGAAAGTTATCCCACACACGCTGTAGGAAAGAAGCTTAGAACAACATAAACTCAGGAAGAGCTAAATGTCAAGATCTGGCTCCAAAGTAAATCGATCAGTTTGTCTATCTGATTAAAAATAGGTGTGATGGCCTTCTTGGAAAATATGACAGCAGTGGTGGACAGGTTGGGCAGAAGAGAGGCGGCTTTGTCCTCCTGCTTTGTGGCTGCCTTCCCAGGACCTCGCGAGGGCCGCTCTGTTTGCAAAGCCAGAGGAGGAATGCGGCGGAGAACGACAGTCCGAGCTGCTGCCCTCTTTCTGCGGGTGTCGGCGATTGTTTTCTTTGCAGACAAACCCTTAGCTCAACAATGAAGTGTTATGTGTCCCGCGTGACTGACAGGCAGCGCGTCTGATGAGTTAGATCACCGTGCGCTTCTTGTTTTGTACTGCGTTTGTTTCAGGTTACTTCAGCTCTGGCTGTTTTTGCTGGAAGCGCCCGGCGGCTTGCTGAGGTGTGGGAAATGGCTGTCCTCCCTGCTTAGGGAAATATTCGCTCATGCCTTTTGGATTATGTAGCTCCTCCCAGACCACTGGCTTGCTGGCATACAGAGTTGTGCAGAGGGCTGACTTGCATCTGTTTCCATGGTTTCCGTTGGGGACAAAATCAGCTGCTTCCCTTGGTTCAGTGAACAACAGTTTGGGGCACGTTCAGCAGGACGCTCCAGGCTAACCTGAAACAAGAAATGCCATCTGTGCCAGCAGCTTGGTTGCTGGGACTGGGCCCCGAGACGTGCAGGGCGCCCTTGGGGTGCCTGAGCAGCTGCTCATTTTGCATGGATGGTTGGAAGTGTCTCCATTCTGAGCACCTCTTTGGAATTTTACTGAGCAGGGACCCCTGGGTTGGCATATTTAACCAAAACCACTTTCAATCACAGACGGTCAGGCTAATTGTTATGTTGGACGACCCCCAACCCTCTCCAATCTACTCGAAAAGCCCTGATGGAGACCCAGCACAAACACACAATAGTACATCAATACAGGTACAGATCTGATTCCCCTTTTCCTTTGATGTACAAAGGAAAACACACCTCGTGTATGTGATTATAGACTCAGATGCTCTTTTTGCCTGGTTTTCAGGCTGAAAATACTTATAAAATACACTTGATGTTTTAGTCTTTCTACATTAATTGACGTCATCCAAATTGTCCTTGAAGAGATCACCACCCATCCATCCACCTGGTCAGGGTCACATGGGGCTGGGGTCCCCCCCAGATGGGGTATCAGTGCGAGGCACCATATCACCCAATTGCAATAGCTAATGATTCTTTAGATTGGTGACACAAATGGATGAGCTCAGGTTGAGATGCGTCACTTAATTTGACTTGGTTTGTTTGCAAGTTCACTCTTTTCATTACGATTTTGCAATGCCTGTTACGGTGGCAGAGTTATTTACCCTGTGTCTGTCTAGTGATGATTCTCTTGACAGTACGATTTAGTGGAATGATAGGTGTATACTCTAACAATGCAATAATGATTGCTTATCCTGTATCACTGCAAATGTGTTATGAAGGTAATTGTGCAAGTGCACAGATGGGAAAATGCTGTTTGTGCACTCAGCAACATATTTGATGACATTATCTATGAAGAGTACAGAGGGTATGATGCTGAGGTTATTGACCTCTGCAGATCATTAAAAACTATCATTGCTTTGTGTATAGATATCCGTTCTTAGTTCCTTGCCAGATGATTTTCACCATGCTTACTTATCTTGCTAGCAGTTTTACTCTTCACCTTCTGATAGAAATACATGCAGGCTAAGTAACCCAATTTTCCTAAAAAAATTAACCCTTTAACTCTGCACTGGCATTGTGAGACATCAGAGAATTAGAAATCCAATTAAACTGTTATGCATGGTTTTGAATAGCGCCACCTGCTGTTGGTCAGTACAGTAAGTCATGTATTGGGTGAACAGAGCAGTGTTAACAGAAGCATTTTATCAGTGACTTCAGCTCACTGTGTTGCGAAATAACACCAGTATTATGTAACCTGGGGAAAGAGCAAAACAGTAGAAGAATAAGGGACACAGCAGAATTATTTAGTTCTTTACATGCTTAGACATCAATGTGTGCTGCTACACTGTGGAGAATATCTGGAAGCTGATTGGCTGACACAATCATAACACCAGAATGGATGACCTGCGACAAAACACACTAATATGGAGTTTAGGCAGTAAAGCTGCAGCCTCACTTACATCCTTAAGTACTTATGGAGATACGGAGGATGTACTCTGGATCTACGCATCAGTTTCATAAGAACTCTAAAATCGAAATGTTGAAAGTAATGTGCTCTCTTTAGTATTATTTCAGAACACAAGGCAATAAAATTATAAAAAGTATACATTTTTTTATACTTTTTCTTATAGTAGATGTAAAATAATGTGCTTAATTATAGGAATGTTCCATGAAATTTTAAATGGTTATTAATTATTTCAAATGGATCTGAGGTAGTAGAAACTGGTTCACCAAACTGACCAGAGTGCAATCAGTTATGTAAAGGAAAGAGGAATGAAAATAGTTTTAATGATCAAAATCACCATTTTGTCCAGGACAAAGTCACTTTAAGTAACATTGATTCATTTTTGGAACTGAAGCATTTGTGTAGATTGAAAGTGTAATGAATCGTATAATTTATGATTTAAGCTACAGACCATTTAGTCTAGAATGAGTGTCTGCTGAATGAACTGGGCAGATATAAAGGAGGTTATTTCAGCTAAAGATCAAAGGGTCAATGATTAGAAGTAAAATAAGTTGGCATCCGAAATATGACTGATCTAAAATGCAGGTTTTCACACCATATTATAGTACATGAGTACAAATGCACATATATGAGACTAGTTTGTCAATATACTTCCTGCACTTTTTCAACAACACTTACAGTTCATTGTCATTTTGCACATTCTGCATAGCTACCTTATCCCCATATTACAGTACATATTTATTATTTATTCTTTATCATATCTTTATATTCTTATCTTACATTGTTTTATCTCATAGTGTCCTTATCAAGTATTGCAGGGCTGTTAAGTGGCCATCGGGGGGTGTGATATTTACGGTCTTCTGAGGTCCTACTTTGGAAAGATAATTATCCATATTGTGGTTTTATTATTTTGATGTGGGGGGGGGGGGGTAAATGGAGGGGGGGTGGCACACCATTAAATCCACCATTAAGTCCTACCACTTCATGCCCCCCCCACAATTACAGCTACAAAAGTGAATCATATTCTGCTGAATGTCAGTAATTAGGGGACTGACTATCTGAAGTGTCCTCAGATCTAAGGAACAGCTCACCTAAAGGTTATCCCAAAACCCTGCACAGACACTGCAGATAAGATTGTCCACCCCTGACCTAGATGGATAGATAGCACTGAAGACTCTCTAAAATATATCTTTTTTCAGTTTAGGCATGTACGGCCCCTTGCAGTATTACTATAGATCTGACTCACCATCTCTGTGCAACTGTACATTGGGAGCAACACAAAGCTGGGATTTAGTTCAGGAGCCACTTGTATCCAAGATTAATGCACGAAGATGCTGTAAGGTGCACAGAACAGCGAAGGGCAGTAATGCACTGTGGTCTGATGAGTCACCGTTCACCCATTTTGCTACATCCAGTGGGTGTTAGGATAAAGCCAAAGGATGCCTGATGAGAGTCTGATGAGAGTCATTAGACCTGCCAATTGCCCTGATTGGTCGTATAATAGCCAGAGAACATGAGGCCACTCTTTAAGACCAGGTGCATTCAGTGGTGCAGTCACTGTTCCCTCATATTGTTCCCATATTCTAAGATATTAAAGCCCCTGTGCACAAAATCACCAGTGATGGTGTAAACACCAGAATGAAGGCAAACACCTGCCACAGCCTCCCCAGTCACCAGATCTGAACACAAATGAGCCTTTATGGGACATTCTGGAGCTTAGAGTACATTGGCGATTTCAGCCTTCTTAATCTTTAAAGAACCAGAGATTTGAAGAATAGTCCAATATGGTATAACATACAATCAAGAAGGACTGACACCAAAGAGAGGTACTCTTCCTTATTATGTCTTTGATATTAATAATCCCCTTACCCACTCTGCCCCCGATCGACTTGTCTGCAGTACAGCGGCTAGTTTCCAGACTTTAGAAATTTCAAAATAAAACATCGTAACATAAAAACAAATCCGACCGAAATTCCACATCCGACTTAATTATATATGGCCATTAGGGGAACTGTGCACTTCTTGTTTGTTTATATGAATAACATAGACTCACTGCACAAAGTATGCTGATCCCAGCATTTGTATGACGGCGAGGGTCCAAAGACCAATGTCTGTCATAGGCCTATAGATTAAAAACTAGTTAAAATGATCAAAACAGAAAAAACCGTCCCATTAAATATGACAGATTTCACCCATGAATTTACACTGCATATACACACAAGTCACAGCATTCAATGTGTAGCACTTGGCCTACTTAACAAAATGAACCCACACACAGGCCTATCCATTAGGATTTTGCTGCAAGGGTTTCCAGCCAACCACCTTGTAACATGGGGACTGCCAACCCTCCTTTCTGATGGACCTCTCAACCACCCAATAACTTGAAGCTCATTCACACAGAAAGAAAATAACAGCCCGGAAAAGACGAGATCAATGACATATTGCAAGTCACACCTTATATTTTAAAACTATGTTGCACAACAGCTTTGTGCACCAGTCACTCTGGCGGCGGGGATAGTGGCCAATCAGTGGTGGGCAGGAAAACTTAGGATACAAAGCCAGGAATGGAATTAAGCAGAAATAAGTCAAATTAAACACAGGTAAGGCAATTTTTCACTCTTATTTGCAGTTTTCAGGACTGCATAATGCAGACATCCTGTAGGGAAAGCTGACCAAATGCTGCGGCCACTGATCTAATTGAGACACGATTTATGCTGATTGTTGCCAAGGGTAAAAGCTTTCAAAATAATATCTTTGACTGGGGACAGACGTCTCCAAAATACTTACAATGCCAAAGAAACCTTTGTTATCCCAACACAGCTCGTGTTTGTTTACGATTAAAATGTATGCATGTAAGGAAAAATTCTAGAAATTGTTTTTTTTATCAGCAACTTGAGCCTGTCAGGATTTGGGTGCATTTGTCCAAGATCAGGAAATACTGATCGCTTGTGCCATTTTCAAACAGGGGGCAGGCTGAAAATACACAAGGCTACTTTTTCAGCAATGTTGTCAGGCAGTTGCCAGCTTGATGGGCAATGGGCAATTTATCTGGGTCTGAATGATAGTGAAAAGTTGCCCACTGACTATCATTCTCCAATTTCACTGGAAAAGTGCCCGAGCAACATTGCTCAAAAAGTTGTCCTGTATATCATTACATCAATGGCTAATATATTACTAGGTGTTTCAATTATTTTGTCCATCTCCTGTTTATCCAACAGATCTGTATGTGCTTTTAACACTAGAACAGGATGACCATCAAGTATATTGTCCAAGTAGCATGAACATCATTGTTTACTCCTTATTTGCAAAAGCAAGATATAACATAGAAGACATTTCCTTCTAAAGTAATGTACAACTGAGGCAGCAGAGTCAGGCATTGAGGACCTTGCGCGTGGGACCAACAGTGGAAGTACTTTGCTGACCATGGGATTTGAAGCTTCAGCCTTTTGTTCACAGACACAGAGACCAAACCCACAGAGCCACTCGTCACCACATCCATCTTCATCTACCTCAATGAAATGTCTGAAGATCAACAACGAGAGTGTGGCTCCTGAATGTCCACTGCAGCCCTGCCCTTGAGGACGCCATGAAAGGGGACACATAATGAATCACATCAGCAGTTTCACTGACAAACGCCTGACACAGCTCTCCATGTCCCCTATTACAATACCAAATGCTGAAAATGGGCCTACCCCATGCCATAAACTATTTATTAACTGTATAAGCTGGGAGTAACATTACACTGCCTGTACAAGCTAAGACAGACAGCAAGCAAGTATATTGACCAGCAGGTTGCATTTGACACTCTGCACATCGATATCTATTAAAAATATATGCCAGGGGGACATCTAGTTGATTTGTTAGCAGTATCTTATGGTGTGAAAATGACTTAAGGTGACACTTGTGCTTTCATACTCCTTAAAACCCCCAAAAGGCCATTTGTATGATTTGGAGCTAACGGGTGGACATCCGGGTAATCGTGTTTTTCAACATTTTATTGATATGTATGAAATATGTACAACAATCACTAAAAGAAAAACAAACATTACAATTTTAATCAGTCCCAGATATATGGTCACAGCTGAAACAAGCAATAAGGCATAACTGAACCAAATATCTCAAGTAGTCCAAGAAGAATTCATATACTTTTTGGTTGTTTTTGACCAGTGGAATGTTTTGCTGCAGAAGGGCCTTAAAGATGGATAATGATTAAAATAAAATCTGATATTTTTTATAATTCATTTTTGCTGGTAGTTATAGTCCTTATTAAATTTTTTTATGGAAATTGGATACACAGAATTGCAATAATTAAATTCAAAGTCTATATAGAAAAAATCACAGGGAAGAAGGTAGGTACAACCTGCACAGGATGCCAGACAATCATAGGGCACAGGGCGGGTACACCCTGGGCGGGATGCCAGTCCGTCACAGGGCACAAGGCAGGGTACAGCCAGGGTGGGATGCCAGACCATCACAGGGCATGAGGCGGGGTACACCCTGGGTGGGATGCCAGTCCGTCACAGGACACAAGGCTGGGTACACCCTGGGTGGGATGCCAGTCCATCACAGGGCACAAGGCTGGGTACACCCTGAGTGGGATGCCAGTCCATCAAAGGGCACAGGGTGGGTACACCCTGGGCGGGATGCCAGTCCATCACAGGGCACATACACACTGTGTAATTTATAAAAGTTAGTTTGCTTCACTGCATGTCTTGGAGCTACGGGAGAAACCAGAGTACCTGGAGGAAACCCATTTGTCACAGGAAGACAAGAACACAAGAGATTTTTCAAATCCCCTACGTTTGAAGTGTGAGGCAACAGTGCCACCCACTGAATCATTAGATTTCCCCTTGTTGCTTGTCCTTAACTGCATCACATGGTAGCCATTACATAACATCTGCCAGCTATACTCTCATCAGTGAACTGATCTCGTCTAGAAATCCCCATTTAACAGGGTAATTCTGCAAACACTGGAAAAAAAGATCTTCTGTAGCAGCAGTTTCCCATGCACTGCTGCCATTTCCGTTTCTCTTGAGTGAGACTCAGACGTGGTTGGCGTAGTCTTTATCGCTGCCAACGGTCTTATTGCGCTCAGTGTCCACAGAGGCATACAAGTCGGATCGTAGGGAGACGACATCAGTGTCCACGGCAGTCTCCGAGATTTCCTCTGCTCTGGGCAGCGTCATCACATCAGAGTACTGGATCTTCGGAGAGCTGCGGGCTGAAGGAGGCTTTGGGGTTTTCAGCTTCAGGTTGGCGTAGCAGTCCTGTTGTCCAGAATGTGCCTGAGATAAAGTACAATGTCAGATAAGATAAAATAAGATGAATTTCACTGAATTTCTCCCAGGGTTAAATCGTGCACACACTCATCATTTGCGTTATCTGCCTTTAGTAGTGTTTAAATGCTACGCCATCTGCTGGTCAGTCTAGTGTAGTGTCACATCTGGCTGTAAATGGCGTCACGCCCTTTCTGTAAGAAAAGCGTTTCTGACTGTGAGAGGCAACTTCACTGCAGCGCTCTGCGGTCGAGAAGCACTCTGAAGAATGAGGTCAAAGGCAGGAAACGAGAGGAAAAACAAGTGCAATTTCAAATTTAAATACGTTTAAGTTTTTTAAAAAAAACACCCAGTCTGTAGTTTACTGGACTGGGAACTGGACTTGTAACCACAGGGCTGTGTAATAAAGTTAAAGGACGCTGCCGATGCAAATGTTCAAGAACACTAGACAACGTTGATCACCATGGACACTTTTAAAAGCAGCTAAATAAGACAATGTGCTCGAATAATTAGACACAGAAATCACTATTAGGCACAAACTCATGTGAGTGATTTTCAATCAGTTTCTTGCAATCCTTAATCAAAGCAGCCACCTCACTGGACCAGTGTATAACTGTGCAGCAACCGAACAACAAATAATATGTAAAACCTTGGTCAAATTAATTGGATTTATGGAGTATAAACATAAAGCATGCACTTACAAATGAGCGTGAAATGAATAAGTAACAGTTTATGCACAAAATGAAAATACAGGGGAGCGTAATAAACCAAACAGAAACAAGGGGAAGTGAACCAGCGCCTCAAATCTAAAATGATGTGATGCTCAGCCACAATAATACAATGAAAACAATTCAGCATAGTAAGACATTCAGAAAAACAAACGAACCGCTGTTCTGATGCTAACGTCCAAAAGCATAGAAAGATGGGAAACTCTATCATTTCTGTTTTGCTGAGGCTTAATAGGCCCCAGATGTAAAGATATTGGGAGCGTATTTGGGGTCAGTTTCACAAAAAGAGACCATACACTTTCCCAAGAGCCTGTAAAATCAAAATATTCCACAGGGGACATGCAGTTGTACCTTTCATGGGATACTCAAAACTGAACTGCATCTGTTCAAATATAGCTATCTACATTTATAAAAACCTAAGGTGGTTTGGGCAAATTACACAACATAAAGTATATTTCATCTTACTGGCATCACGGGATGTTTAGATTTTAGAGGCTGATATTCACAAGTTTACATTTTCTCTATTACAAGTGCTTGAGTAAAATGTGGAGGATTCTGCACTTTTCAGAGCTTTCTGTCAACAATACATTACTTCTAATCACATTTATTTTCAAAGAAAACGCTTTTCACATAAAAAAAAAAAAAAATTATCCAGAATGCTAGGATCTTCAGAAACATGTCTTATTTTAAGCAAACTTTCACTGCACACCGGCAGCTGCACGTACAGTTTGTCAAGTAAAAAGAGCAGACTGACGTAACGTGTAATAGATAGAGGAGTTGGTGAGTAACTCGACAAACTCCTTAGGATCACACAAAATGAACATGTACCTTTAATTGTAAAAGGAAGAACAGCTGCATCACACTTTGCAGTCTTGCATGAAAATAAATTAGGAATATAAAAGAGAAGCTCACTGTTCAGTGATTTGTCTTTTGGTTTGATTTGAAATTTAAATTCGGTTGTTTAGAAATATTTAACAATACTTCTTGGAAAGTTGTTGGAGGTTTAATTTCCCCCTTTATTATAATTTAGCAAATTCTGCACAATTTAATTTAACTTAAAATGCTAAATTTTGAAAAATGTGCTATTTCTCAGCCATACTATAATTCTGTCAGTTATTCAGTCATTTGAAAAACAAAGTGTAGCTCTAAAAAATTATTTAATTAAATTCTTTTTTTGCCTTTAATTTGAGTCCTTGGTTTTTGGAAGCAGCAATACTTTTACTCATGCTTGTTTTTCTCCCTTGAGTGTGTCATTTACCACCTGTATTAGTATTTATATACTCTGTCCACAAATGCTCACCTTCTGTTTGGCCGGCTGATGCTCACTGGCTGTAGACGAGCTTGGAGGCAGATCCGAACCTGCTAGCAAACAGGGAGCAGGAAGCAAACGTCAGCCTCTGTTATCATTTAAACTGGCATTTAAATACCTTAATATAAGCCCCCTAATGAAAGCATCTAAAGCCACTGAAAAGGCAAAGAAATCCTAGCTGGTGGCTTGCAGTACTTTTCTGATCAATCAACTCACATATTTAATTATTTTAACCCTTAATGCACTGATCTGCTAGTTTCCTTCATATTCGTTAGCTGATAATGCATGAATATAATAATTAAGATTATGGTTTATGAACAGTAAATTTGTCCTTATGGAAAATGGTAAAAAAAAAATCTGTAATACATTCATATTCAAACCTTAAATTTTTTCTCAGAGTTTGAATTACGGTAACCTGTCTAAATTGGGACCGTCCATTCATTTCTATGGGAAAAACCTTAATCCCAATAACAACACCCTTAACCCCACCCAGTCCTAACCTTAACAATAAGTATCCAACCAAAATACAATAGTTCTGGCATTTACAATTTTTGATTATGTTCACAGATTTTTATAAAATTGAGGTTATCCAAATGAGGACCTGAAAATGTCCCCAATATTTCAGGTTTTACCACATTTTTGTCTCCAAATGGGATCTATGGAAATGCACACACACACACACACACACACAGGTTTGTAATTATATATTTGTGGGGACTCTCCATTCATTTCTACGGGGGGAAATCTCTTATCACAAAATGACAGCCTTAATTAACCCCTAACCAGCTCTAACCTTAACCATAAGTAACCAAACAAAATATGAGACTTTTGGCATTTTTACTTTTTTGATTTCATTCATATTACATTGTGGGGACCTGAAAAGTGGTCTCCACAATGTAAAAAAACATGTTTTTATTGCATATAATATGAACCTAATCCACACACACACACACACACACACACACACAGACTCACGGGTCTGGGTGTAGGTGATGTTTCCGTAAATGGGGTTGTCTTCCATGTCCTTCAGTTTGAGACTCAGACTGTTGTCACACAAACCAATTCCAGAGGAAAAGAGGACAGAAAAAATGCACAGTAAGCACACCTGTGACCCAAAGCTGCGACATGCCACCGGCCACTTTGAATCGCACAAATATAAGATATCAAGGAATAGAGATGCACCTTTTCCTGAAGCGAGGTATGAATTTACTTCTTCCATCTGCAGAAGAAACATGCGACATATCTGTATTGTTTTAACTTAGTAATTCCCCTATCCAGGAAGGCATACACTCCCAGAGCAGGCAATGAGATCAAATAAACAAACAGCTGACTGAGTGAGTGAGTGAGTGAGTGAGTGAGTGCGTGAGTGAGTGAGTGAGTGAGTGAGTGAGTGAGTGAGTGAGTGAGTGAGCGAGTGAATCATGAATGATAGACTGGAGTGTAAAAGAAGATCCCCCTGAGGTTTTCCTCACCTGTGCAATGGCTGACTATAAAACAAAGAAGCATCCATCCCCCACATAAGGTCAGCAAAGCACAGACTACGGCCAGGACCAGCCACAGCTCAGCGGACCCACATAATTTTCCCAAACCTGTTGGGAGCAAGTAACACACAAAATATGGGAGTCATAGACGACTGAATAATGACCTTAACAGCAGAACCACAGAAGCATATTAAAGTACCTAACATCAAATGATGTGCGTCTACAATGGTAGATGACTAAACAAATAAATATCAGTATTATTTAGTTAGTATATGGGTTACTTTTTGATTATAATTATTGTTGCTATTATGTCCTTATTGCTTCCTCCATATTTTTTGGAAATCTGCCATGAGACAGCTTTGCTGATTATTGCATTGTCTTTTGGTAATATCCTTACACACACACACACACACACACACACATATGATAGGCTCCGGTCCTCCTGCAACCCCAGTTGGGATTAAGCAGTTTCAGAAAATGGATGGATGGATGGATGGATGGACAGAGAGAGTTATTCCGAATTAATTGACAAGAAGTCTCATTGGGTAGTAACACCTTTGCAATAACAGAAAACACCAAACATTTGTCTTCGGTATCCCTTTGGGAGCCAATGACTACAATTGCAATTAACAGCAAAATGGCAAGAACAAAACTGAATGGATCAGTCAAAAAACACAACACTTAATAAAAGAAAATGTCTGTGTGGAAGGTATTGGAAGATATGTGAACAGGGGTGATGCTAAAAATTTTGGAGAACACGAAAGTGTATCATATTGGGCCCTCCAATCCAGTTATTTTACAAATTTTTAGGGCCCCTGTCAATACAGGGCCCTTGGAATCGTCCCCCCCCATGGTGCCCCTGTATGTTAAACACTGCTTGCCGATGTACTTTAATTGGGACATGCACATGTAATATTTTGACAAAAGAGTAATTGTACCAAAACCGTATTGAAGCTCTCCTACGCAGTGTCATGTCTTCCTTGTTAGATCATAGATCGGTAGTCGGGTCGCTTCTCATCTTTGTCACATAACGCGAGTAAGTTATAAAAGGTTCTCCAAGATGGGAACCATTTGATCAACAGACCAACCGGGGATAGTAATAAAATAAAATGTCCAAACTCACCTACAAAGTTTGTACAGTTGCAGAGGTTTTCCATATCAATGTCTTTCAACCTCTATATATGTGAAATACTTCCAAAGGTGTGCAGTTTTATTCAGCTCCACATCATCTTTCCTTCTTTATCAATGCGTAAAAAAAATCATTAAAACCTCACGAAAATGTTTTTCCAGATGGTTTGAAATGATAGTTATGAAGTGCAGGCTGTAAATGGGACGCTGACGGCTGAGTGGGTGGTTTTGAAGGAGGTTGTAGCAGGATGCATGCTGTGCATCACCTCCCCAGCACGGGCTAAATGCCTGCGTGCAGAAAACCACGATCCTTCCTACGACAACGAGAAACGCAGTGAGGAAGGTGGAGGTCACTAACACACCCTTTCTTCCACATTTATGAACTGAAATCTGATGGAAGTTTCACTTATATTTTAATAATAGAATAGGCCTAATCCTGAAATTATTAGTGTTTAATGAAAATATACGCAAACTGGTCAGAATCTAACCTTCAATTTGTATTGTTTGGGAAAACTAAAAATAGGTAGAAATCTTCATTCTCGTGCATAAAAAATTTCACCAGTTACTGCTATATAGTTTAAGGTTTATAGATTCTGGGAACAGATTTGTTTTATGGTACCTAATATGAATTGAAAACTCTGATCCGAATCTGATTTAATTTTTTTTTAATATACAGAATTTAGGTTGTTTTTACTATACAGTGTAATATAGGTATTATGCCACAAAAGTTACCAGCTTCAATTTCTTTGTTTCTCTGTAGTTTGCATTTTACGTTGTAATCCACATTATTCTTCTTTAAATCAAATCTTTTTACAATTAGGTGGGAAAAAATGATTACACAATCCAATTATTTGAGAACACGCTGCAATTGGTGTAAACTCTGGGGGGCGCTGCAAATCATTTGTTTAGTATTACGGTTAATAGGCTATGCAACTCCTTATTCTCACTGCAGCTCTCTCCTTAATGAAATGATTAGAAGACAGTAGAAATGGTAGTTGTTATTTAGGTGTGCCAAGTTAATATGCTAATCACTTTGACAGACAGAATGGGTAAGAAGATAAGCTTTTTCAATAATGTGTGTGCTACAGTTGTGAAATTCCTGAATGAAGACTTCAGCACTACTGTGAAATTCTCACAGATTTTGTGTCATGACTATCAAACCATCTAGAGATTTCCATCAAGAGGAGGAAGAAAAATCAGAGGCCTCTTCCGGAAAGTTGAGATGATAAGATGTCATTGCCGCCAAATGAGAGATGGCCAGTAAAATGTATTTTCAGTTCACAGATACTCAAAACTACATGACTCCCGGTCGACATGGTGCTACGCACTGAGAAGCACTGCAAAGTTTCAAAAGCCGTAAATAAGACGTCCACTAAGTAAAAATCATAGAGAAAATGCTTAGACTTGAAAATACCTCAAAACTGACTTTAACATAGATATTTGGACTGAAGAAATTAGAGCATCACAGACATCTGCAGATGGCTGGATGGAATCGAAAGGTTTCAAATCGATTACAAGCGTACTCGTTCACGTGATACCAATTGAACTGAGATCGTCTGGTCTGCTGTGCAACGGAGATACTGTGCTGGGGAAAATCTATTACCGAAGCAACACGTACTGTGCTGAGAGACGCTGCACACCGATTCTCAAAATCACACACAAAGATATTCACCAAAGATATGGGTGACAGGCCAGTGACTCCAAAAGACAAAGAACAAGTTGGATATACATTTTTATTACAGGAAATTTACTTTCCATCATTCAGTATTAGCACTTCATATGTACATGTTAGTTGCATAATAAAGTGGTTTAAAATACTGACTTCTTTATATTGTAAATACAAATGGTCTCACAATACAAATACAAATAATCCTCCCGTTAAATCATATACTTGCTTCTTTTATTTTATTAACATCGTTTTGCATAACAACCAATGAGATATTTCCCCTTTGGTTCTTAAGCAAAATAGGTAAAATCCAAAATATACCAAATCTGGTTCAAGTAATATACTAGGGATTCAAATTAAAGAATAGATACGGGATCTAATCATGTACATATAGCATGGACACTATGAAACCCTTTGGTGTGCTGCCATGAATTGCTTATCTTATGGCTCTGCTAATTCGTCATGTAACACGTTGCATGCCCCTTATTCAGAAGAGAGGGCGTGTTTTAGTGAAGTTTTCCTTCCTTTTCGTCCAGCTCGGGGCTGGTAAACCTTTTTTTTCCTCAGTGATCTGCTTCCACAGAGCAGGATAAAATCCATATCTGCAGAAAATGTTCACGTTGGGAAGAAATTTGCTTTTGCTTTTTCTCCTTGCAGTTCCATGTACCTTTATAAGGATCGGTAAGAATTACGCTTCCACGTTGCCAGTTACAATGCACTTTACGGTAGAAGTTAAATTGTATGTTGTGCCACCGACGTGGCACAATTGACTGATTTTTTTTGTCATGGTTTTATTATTGTGTTAAAAATACATTTCTCTTAATCTTTACTGATAATATTGATTTAACTAGAGCTGGCCGTGAATTTCACATTTTTTGGAAAGTTAATACGAATCACTGGGAAATGACTTTAAAGTACGGCAGCAAAGATTTTTAACATTTCGTATTCGATTTAGATCATTTAAAAATTGGTTTATGAGGTTTTATCAGATTGGCCGTCTTTTACTTTGATGCAATTTGCTACTATGACGCGCAGTAATAAATGTTACATTAGGGAAGTGGGTGTAGAATTCAAATCAGATCTAATGGGCTTAGAATGAATTTGTGTTTTTAAAATTTAGTATTTCATGTTCTATGTACTTTTACCGTAGTTTTCGTTGTTAAATGGAGTACTACAGCCAGTCAGTTTCCCATACAACACACTTACTGCTTTGGTGACGTGTCTTAAAACTCGCCTCGTAGCTATGCGATCGCTTTTGCCAGTGGGCCGTATTTACTACTACTGACCATACAGTTTGTAATAGAAATACGAAATAGTGCGAAATCATGTACCTAGAAATCGCTGTTTTATTCGGAGGTTTTATATTTCAGAGAGCCATGGTTAATTCTGTAGGGGTACCGTGTTAGTGACACTCGCTGTATTTTTCGAGATGTTACAAATAAAAGAAATATTCATTCTTGAACCTTGGACTGCAGAGTGCGCAAATTTGTTAAATTAAGAGTTGACCTAGAATTGGGTGTGTTAGTGAGTTTTTTTTTTGCGCTATTACACGTATTTAAATCGATATTTTTTTAGCTTTCTTGCCACTAAGGAGCAAACTGTGATCAATACATGGCCTACAGTTATGGGTAACCACCCTGAATGGAACCATAACTTTCTTTTTATGCAGGACAGGTGAATGCTGTAGATGAACATTTAGAAGAAACAGATTTAGTTGAGGATGAGGGTGATGATGATGAAGAAGGACTCGTTGAGGACGCCAATGCATCAGACTCCGTAAGTGTGGTTTGACTGACGATCAATTTACAGTAAGCATGAAGTGGGCTGTTGGTTCAGCATGAAGAAGTGTTAAACTACTACTGTGTTGCCTCTAGAGATTCAGTCAGGGTGGTAAGTGTGTTGATCGATGCTCTTTGACAGGGTACCGAAGATGATACAGATGATTACTCTATAGGCCCAGATGTGACATCTCATCCAGATGCTGACACCACCATCATATTCGTTACTGGGGAAGGTACACTGACAATCCAGAGCATATGGATTTCTGTGGAGCCAGAGAATGCAGTTCTTGTGCAGCTAATCTAATGCCATTTCCTGTTCCCAGAGTTTCCAGCCAATGAAATTGTCAAATTCTTGGTGGGTTTTACCAACAAGGGCACCCAAGATTTTGTTGTCCAGTCTCTCGAAGCCTCTTTCCGTTACCCGCAAGACTATCAGTTCTACATTCAGAATGTGAGTAATATTTACATCAGTTTCAGCTTCCATCTGTGTAGCTAATGGTCCCAGTCGATTCTCCGCACAGGCATGTTTATACAACCAACCTTCTTCATAAAACAGTGCATGTATGTAACCAAAGTTAGGGGCGGCAATTGTGTAAAGCTAATTATATATCAAGTTCTTAAAGGCCTTCTCTGTTCTCTTTAAGGAATGTAGACTTTGATCATACTTCCATTTCTCATTATATTAACCATTTAAACAATGATGATTTTGTTTTGGGCCAACACAATAGTGGTAGGTGACATGTATCTCCCTTTCTGAGAAACCGATTAAAGTAAATCACTGACAAGTTCTGTTATGAGGTTAAAATGCCCTTTGTTGCAGTTCACAGCCTTGCCCCTGAGCACGGTGGTCCAGCCTCAGAGACAGGCCTCCTTTGAGTATTCCTTCATCCCCGCTCAGCCTATGGCAGGCCGTCCTTTTGGCCTGGTCATCCTCCTTAACTATCAGGATGGTGAGGTGAGCAATGCTGTTGTCTTCCCTCTCACTCCATCTGGTAGCTCAGATCCTATGTGTTTGGGCTACGTATGTTTCTGCAACAGCCTTCTTTTTGGGCTTGCAGGGCAATGCTTTCCAGACTGCTATCTACAACCAGACGGTCACCATCATTGAGCGAGAAGAGGGACTCGATGGGGAAACGTAAGCCATTCTTTTTATATAATCGGTTATAATTGGCGAGAAATAGCCTGTGTGGTGATTTGTTGATTTAGTGATTTTACTCTTCTATGTAATGGCCTGTTCTCAGGATGTTCATGTACGTGTTCCTGTGCGGGCTGGGGCTACTCCTGCTGTTCGGAATCTACCAGGTGCTGGAATCTCGAACGGTACGGATCCCAGGATAATTCACCTGCAGCTGAGGGATGGGTCGATGGGAGGGATTCCATTTCTTTTGTTTTTGGGGATCAGAAATTTGCAAAGCAGGTCTACATATGTTCCAGTCAGTGCAAACTTTTCTTAAAATGAATAAAGCAATAGATCATGTTCCTTTAAAGTAAATTGCTCTTAAGATGGTTTGCAAACAGAAGAGGGATATTGTTCCACCCAGTAGGTTCTGTGCATGTAATGGGCACATATAAAGCTACAGCAGTGCTTAAAGGGTTTGGGAAATGGGCCCATGTTCAGCAGGTTTTGGGTTCCAATCCCACAGTTGGCAGAGTAATCACCTCACCAGCAGGCTCTTTAACAGGGCCCTTAACCTAACTGCTCTGGGGGTATGACACCGGCTGGCCTTGTCCCCTAACCCTAATCTTCCCTCATTTGTATATAACAGCACACAAAAGTACTTGATAAATAAATGCAGAAGAGTAAAAGTTACATTGGACTTGTGGTGTATTATGGTATTTTGCAGAGGAAGAGAGTGACACCCAAGGTGGAAACAGGCACAGGTGGGATGAATGATGTGGACATCAGCTGGATCCCCCAGGAGACCCTGAATGCCATGAGTAAATGCCCTGCATTCTCTCTCTCTCTCTCTCTCTCTCTCTCTCTCTCTCTCTCTCTCTCTCTCTTTCTTTCTTTCTCCCCCCCCCCACTATGCTGGGCTTCAGGGATTGGCTGATACAGCCATGACATCAAAGGACACGTTGCACGAAATGAAGTCTGGTTTTCCTGCCTGTCTACTATCCTTTTGCAAAACTTGATATGGTCTTCCCAAGATCCATCCATCCATCCATTTAGCAAACCGCTTATCCTACTGGGTCGCGGGGCTTTCCAAGATCTTAATGCTTAAATGTTACCATAAGTATTACAGAAATTATCATTTTTATGCTCAGGATTATAGTCCTAAACTGAGCTGTTCCACCCTTGAGCAAAGCCCTCAAAATGCTTAATTTTATTTTATTTCAATGCTCTAAAATATCTAGATGTATACGTGGGGAAAAAGCAGTGCTGGCTGTGTGTAGCTCTACCAGATTAGGACTGTCGTCATAAGGTCACTGGCTCCTGATGCTGTTCTTGGGCCCCTGAGCAGGGTCCTTATCCGCAGTTGCCCCTGGGCTGACTGGCTGATCTTTTAATTGAATGTACTTTTGGATCAAAGCATCCAATAAATGCATGTAAAAATGGTGCAAAAGACAACAGGAAGTGTTATGGGAAATGTTTTGTAGACTTCATCATGTGCTCCATTCCTATTGTTCATTTTCTCTCTCTCTCTCTCTCACTCTCAGACAAGACTTCTCCTAAAGCTTCTCCGAGGAAGCGAACTAAGAGAGCAGCTGGTACTGATCAGTAGGCCCTACCGTCTTCACTGTGAGGCAGACACTGAAGGCATGCTGTCACCAGCCTGAAGCATGGTCCTACAGCCCCAGGAATCAAGATCCTCTTTGTTAAACCCAGAATTGAAGTGTGGATGTGCTGCTTTGGTGGTTGAAAAAAAAAATGGAACTTTTTAGTTTCTTTGGACCTGAAAGCCTCTTCTACTGGACATTGCCAGTGAGAGAGCAAATTCTCTGTAATATGCATATTTTTTTATGGATATGTCTACGTGAGTCTTTGAACATGTCTGAACCATCTTTCCAGAGAGGCAGCTGCATCATTTTATTTTTATTTTTTTCCTTTTCTATTTTGCTGTGATGTCACACCAGAGAAAAATTTGAAAGGGCCGAAGGTGCAGGTATGCTTATGACACTAATGGCCGTCCTTTAAACTTCAAATTTATGGCGCACAAAATAGATACTCCTACTCTTTGGTATAATTAGAGCAGACAAAGAATACTCTGAAGTTGGTGTTAGGACTGTGTAATGCTGTCAAAGAGGAATACTGGTGTTGCGGACAGTATTATCAAACTGTAATAAAATCACCCAGTGATTCTTTGCAGCATTCATTTTTGTAATTACTGTGACATGTTGGTTATCTCCCCTAAAATAACACTGAGAAAGAAAATAAAGTCAGGGTTTAAAATTGTGCTGTACTATTTATAAGGAGGAAGGTGTTCTCCAGCTAAATTGTGGAGAGATACCTGCATTAATTTGGTCTAGTCTAGAATATTAGGCAGTGTATCAATGTCTAATATTCTGAACTGGATGTGTTTATAACCCAGAACACTACTGTAATATTACTTTTTATTGGTTCAGCGGGTACAGCAAATCTATCCCCCCCTAGTCTACTACAAATCAAGGCAAATAAGGGGTCCTGAAGATACGCCAGTTGAGAAGCCTTGCTCTAGATTGTTTTGAATATCTGACTGTTCTGTAAGACAACCAGAATTTGAAATGTAACAGGGCTGCACGATATTGGAAAAATGTTGCCGTGAGTTGTGCTGAAAAATCACTTATTTTTCCACAATATCGTCTCCATGGAATCCAAAGTATTCTCATATAGCGGAAAACTATTACCTTTTAGCGACAAGTTCTTTTTTGCTTTATTCTTTCCGACTCGTTTTGTTAAACGTCTCGCAAAAGCACCGTACTGTATGAGTGCGTCTGTCAGCAAGTATGAAAATGATTGACTGGCTTGGAGAGCACGTGCAGAGCTCAAGCAACAGCGGCGGCAGTAAGTTTTACACTGATTAGAGGTTAAATGATATGAATGTTAAACATCACGATTCTATTCACCAAAATTATCACGTTATCAGTATTATCACTGTATTGTTAAAATGTGCTGAAAATGCTCAAAAGTACTGTGACACAAGCAATTTCACAGAGTTTTATATTTGACAACCACGAAAAATCAGCAGCATTAGGCACTTCTCTGCCTATGAAAATCATACCAAATGGGCGTTACCATTAAAACTCTCCGGTGTGCCATCATCGTCTTCTGCTTTCATGCTTTCATTGACAAAAATCTGATACGTCTGGAATTTTATTGTGGTTTATCGTGTATGACTGATTCATTCCTAACACTGATTTTTAACAGATAATTCTGAAAAGAAACAACCATTCAGCTTGTCAAGCTTCGCTTCCTATGACGTAGTAAAAACGTTTTAGTCGGAAACCCCCATTCTGCTGGACAATATACCAGAACTAAATTGCAAAATAACATTGCCGTGTACTGCAGTATATCTGGATTATATGGTATGAAAAATGAAATACCGCCAAATCTCAACCCAGCTATTGTGGTCCTTGCGACGTGTATAATTTGCAATGTTGATAACGCTACTCATCACCCAGCTCCAAAATACAAAAAATGACCATCATTCCAGCTGTACAAAATGCGTTACTATTCAACATCTCCCTATGAGCTCCCTGAGTGAATGAACCCCAATGTGAAAGCCATCAGTCCAGAGAGTCTACTGCCTAACAACTATGTAGCTATCAATAGCATAAAGGTGCAGATTCTTAATCGATCATCTGCTTAATGGATCATTTACAGATTTGCAACTAAGAGCTCTCCATCTGGCCAATGCTACTGTGACTTTCTTGCAACATTCATCAAATGCCCTAAATTAAAGGCAGTTATCAGCTTTCAAATTAACATTACTTAACATAAAATGTGACAAACTTGACTCGTGATTATAGTTTAACACTGATTTTTTGTCTATATGTCAATAAAATCTATGCCAACGAGCTGGACTAAGCGTTACCAAAACAGACAAATCATAAATGGCATGAGATAGTAAGGAGACATAAAACACTACACAGAACTGCAATTACAAAAGTATGGACTTAATACCTTTTTCATACTCGTGAACAACATGAAATCTGTACTTCTGGAGAAAAACACAAGTTCATAGAACCTTAACCTTTGCTCAGAAACCATAGAAATCAGACACATGGATACATTTTGTGATGTGTGTGGTAATGCAACCATTTAGGCTCAGGTCCATTTACAACTAGAGAAGTGTTCAGGTATCAGGGTCACCTGCACATAAAACATTTGAGATTGGATTTCAAAACAGATTATCAATTAGAAAGATGTTCATGTGCGATCGGTTCAGGAAGCATTATATGTTATTTAGCTGCTTCGCAAATTCGCTTTATACAAGTAGTCTTCAAGAGCTTATAATTTTACACTTTAAATTACTAGAGAAATTCAGTACCTTAACACTAGTGCCACTTCTAGCATTTGAGTTATTAAACAATTAGACAGTCAAGCATATTCTCATCCAATGCTTAACAAGCTGCCCTGAAATGAGTTCATCAAAAAAGGAATGCTGGTTTCTTCTAGGAAACAATCACCTCAAAACAAATTTTAAAGAAAAATAAAGACGACAACCCTGGAAGTTGGTAGGTAAAAGCTTTCCTAGTATAACAATGTGTAAAGATCAGATACATTACGATAGAGATGAATTTATATCCCAATGTTAATTTGAAGATGTTCAAAAATTAATTCTGAATTAAACTCAAAAATAAGCAAAATCTAATTTTGTGCCCAATTCACAAGTCAGAGTTAAGGTAGGTGGGCAAACAAGGATTCCTTTGATTAACACAGCAAACTGTTATACATAAATACTGCAATGTTACAAAAAATAAACCTATTGCCTATGGATGGTGATTGTGGACTGTGAATATATCATTAAAGTAATCCCTGGCGATATGTCCTGACATTCACTTAATCCATTTCCCCATGTGCCTCTAGTTTCTTTCAATATTGTTGCACAAACCCCAGAATTACCAAGTTACCCCGAGTTTCATGTAACTCGAGTAAGCTGTTCCAGCAAATTGCTTCACTGTTCCTTTAGTGTCCACTGGTAGCCCAACTGTCACTGAGCTGTAGGTAGGTTGTCAGAGGTTTGATTTGGCTCCGCTGTTCACCGGTATGGCACGGAGCTCTGTTCTCATGCACAGATACTCTCCAATGACCGCCATCAGTGCTATGCATGCCATGTTCACAAGCCACCAGGAGAGGGCGACAGGGAGGTGGGAATTGTATATCCAGCAACCAATCATGTGGAAGAAGTGGACGGTGACAGTGAAGTCCAGGCACTGTTTCCCACGGCGGATGAAAAACCACAGACCAATTGCACTGCCAAAACAAGAGAGATGATCACACAATCGATCCATGGGAGCTTAACGTAAGGCAAAGGTTCCCAAAGTTCACAACCCCAGGAAGGTTCATGAGATATCAGCAGGAGGCTGTGAGCAGCGATAACGGCGGTCGTGAGTCTCCGGCTCTCTTATTTTGGGGGTCATGGGCTGAGAAGTTTGGCCATTCATAATCTAAGGGAATGTTACTGAACAGAAGGGTGATTTTAGACGTTAAAGGGTTAAAGTGTGGTGCTGTGGGGTCAAAAGTTCTGGGTTTAAGCCTGGAGTTGGTTCTGTCGATTCTGTCTTTGTGGATCTGTGCCCATTATCAGAAGGTTGCTGGTATCAATCCTGTGGTTGTTAGGGTGATGGTACACAGCGCAACGTTTTAAGCATCGTTGCTGGGCAATGCTGCTGACAAATGTTGCTCAGGCACTTCGCCTTTGATGCTGGGCCACAAATTTCTATTTGGTGATGATCCAGATCCAGGCGAGTTGCCTTTTGTCTCACCTGGCTGGTAACTGCCGGGTAACACTGCTCAAAAAGGTACCCTGTGTATCATCACCTTTAGAGTGACGTCACCATTCGGGCTTTGACCGAAGCTCTTAACCCCCAATTGCTCCAGGTAGTGGCTGATCCTGCTCTCTCAAATATACGTCACTTTAGATAAAAGTGTCTGCTAAATAGGTAAATTAAAATTTATTTACCATGTGAGAGAGTTGAGGATGAAGGCCATCATCGACAGCCTGCCTTGAAGTGTAGCGAGCCCAAGAACCTGCAGGGAGACACACATCTCAAACTCTGGCCAACCTGTTAAACCTACAAAAGGTTCAGGACATAGAAACACACAAAACTCACCTCATAACTGAATATCTGGTCTAGTGAACGGTTGTTCTGTACCAAACTATCCACCCCAGCCAACCATAGCCCTAGGAAGCTATAGTAGATGCACTGCATGAGGATGATCTGGTAGATTATGAGAACAGGGTCCCATATGTAACTCCGGAAATGACTTGCCATGTTAGGACCTCGTACAAAGGACAGATCCCGGACGGTGAGGACAGGATGCCAGCTACGTAGAAACCAGCAGCGCTTCTGCAGCCTGCAACGCATTTTCATTGATATTAAAATCAAATTGCTCCATTTCAGCATCGCTTGATGGTAAAACTCCGGGCCAGGCCAGTGAAAGAAGGTTAAAACTCGTTATGTCTTGCACATAACTACACATAACAAGCGGGGGAAAACGAATAATCTATCGCTAACTACATTTTTATAACGTAACTACGCTACCCCGTCAAAACCCATAGCGTGAAAATGTCTCACTCTAGAAATAACACAATAGTAAGCAACCACGCCAATGAAATACGAACGTAAGAGAAACTAATAGCTTCTTAGAAGGTAACTTTAACCCTAACTAGTTAGCATTCGACACCATCATATGGCGACCGTTCATCTCTCTTCGTCAACCTTTATAAAATCATATTAAACCGATTATCAAGCTACTCGCCACTGACGGTCAACTTTGGAGCGCTAACAGATACAAGAGACACACACAGAGAAAACATGATCGGGGCCTTACTTTACTTTCTGATCCTGGGAAGTTGCTGACCAAGTGTGAAGATATTAAACAAAGATTGAAGAAACCAAACAGGCATAAAGTGAGAAACATAGAGCGACAGCAAGGTTACAGCGCAGATCTTTCATATTTTTAAATTCTGACGCTGTCCAGATCAGCCGTGAACTTTACACCGGACACAGTACTGTATAAACAAAGTAACAAGCGATCTACAGTAAACGACGACACTCCGCCGCTCCTGATTGGCTTTCGGCGACATGACTCCTGTGAAACAATTGGATAACCCTTGACCTCTGCCGTCAGCGGAAGTTATCAAATGAGCACATCCGCGTCGCAGTCCAGGACCTTAAGTTGGGTTTCGATTACGTGTATTCATGTATTTATTTATTATTTAGATATTTATTAAACACAACGGCGACTGCAACGAAAGTACGAAGCACTGTTGTCTGAATACAGAAGACGTGTTGGTAGTGATGGTAAAATGGGGGCTTTTGGCCGATGGAAGCAATTGATTCAGAAATATACTCGTTCTTTCTAAACATTGTTTACAGTGACATCTAGTGGCAAAGTAGCGCTCCACGGACACCACAGCACAATTTTTTAATTGGTGATTAGTGGTTATTGTTCATCCCACACTACAGCGAAATGTGTCCTCTGCATTTAACCCATATGTGACATAGCAGGGGGCATATAATTCAGCGCCCAGGTAGCAGTATCTTGCTCAGGGTACCTCGCTGGTTAGGAATTCAAAGCAGCAATCTTTTGGTTACAAGTGTGCTTCCCTAACCATTAAGCCACCACTGCCCACCATGCTCTATTATGGCACCGTAGAAACGTGCTAAAACACTATGCACGGTGTGGCATTATTAAAGATGTGTTTGATAAACATTAATGCCGTTACATTCATTTAGTTTTGTTATGTAACTTAGTTTTGAAAGTGGTGGGCAATGGTGGCCTAATGTTTAGAGGGATGTGCTTGTAATCAAAAGGGTGTCAGTTCAAATCCCCCCCAACAAGGTACTTCTCCCCAGGTGCTAAGTAATAGCTGCCTGATGCTATGTCATATAGGAGTTGAGTACAGTGGATGCCTTTTGTCATTTTGTGCTGTGGTGTGTAAACATTGATAATTAATGACTTTAAGAAAACAAAAAACTTAGATTTGTCAGTACCTTTGAGGGTTTTTATTTCATGATTGCTTGCTATTTATTTTTGTTTGCTATTTATTTTTGTTTGCTATTTATTTTTCATTCTTTTCATTTGATTGTGATCAGAGATTATTTAATATGATTTACAGGAGCTTGTGTAATGATTTTATGAAGAAAGACAATATTGTTCAGAATATGTATTTCAATCTAAAAGATTTCTTTGTTGTGCTGCTACAGTACTAATTAAAAACTGTGCTTGGACTGAGATATTTTCCCCTCTTACTAAAAATTTCTTCTGCTTTGGGAAATACTTTCTCTAAACATCAAACATCTAAGCATGTACCCTCCCCAATCAAGAAGGCGCAGCAGAGAAACCAACTTCCTGTGGCACTTGAGATGCACGAGAATGTCACATCCCTGTCAACCTTCTACCGAGGCACCATTGAGAGTATCCTCACAAAACGCATCAGCCTGATTTGGATCCTTCAGTGCCTCAGAATGCCAGTCCCTCCAATGTCTCATCAAAACAGCAGAGAGGACTGCTAGGACCACGCTACCTTCTCCACCAAATATCTATAACGACCACTGCATTCAACGATCGGGGGCCCATCCCACCCCTTTAACACTGCCTTTGCTCCACTGCCGTCTGGTAAGAGGTTCTGCAGCCTCAAAGCCACAATATTAAAGCTAAAAACAGCTTTTTTTCCCCAGGCAGTGTGCTGTTGTATGGTCTCTCTCTGAAAAGGACTAACATTCCCCCTATTTGCACTGGAACCATAACTGTTACAAAACTGTAGCAAAAATCCATACTGCACGTTCCATACTGTAGCCATAATCTATTGTTGCACATCTTGGCCTATACAACTCATGCCAATTTGCACAGTTCTATATATGTTTTTAAACTGTATTTTTGATTGTACATCTTTGTCTATGTTTTACATCCTTGTCTCATTATATTGTGTTGTCAGTGTTTAAAACGTCTTTCAAATATATATTCTATTTAACACTGTTTTTTTGCACTATGACCAACAAGATCATAATTTCATCTCAGCATATGACCCTAGAGATGACAATAAAGGTACTCTGACTTTGATTTGATTTTCTCACAAGGCGCTGAGGTTATTGCAATGCTTTTATTAGCTGAAAGTGGTTTGGAAATATTGAAGAGTGTCTGGTCCACTAATCTAGGGGGTCATCTCCTCTGGATGTAAGGGTACAACTGGGGTCATGTTTCTGGATGAAAATGAAACCCTTCCACAGCAGAAAATGGTAGGGAGACCTTAACAGCAATGTCAACAAGAGCTGCTTTTGCCTTACTGTCAGGAAACAACAATAAATAGCTGGATTTTAAAACAAAATAATTGTGAGGTATGCAGAAATGCTCATATACATATACATTTACTTGATGGACCTCAGCTTTCTAGTGCTATCAAGGGCGACTTGAGTGATGCTGACAACTCAAGTTTTCCCAAGTTTATTTTGCGAATGCAATTTACGTTTTGTCCAGCAGAGGGACGCATTTAGCAACACAAATGTCCACGGTCTAGTACTGAACGCTAGGTCGCGACATGTCTGGTTCTGTACAGATTAGCCTATTGGCTAATAATAGTTGTTAAATTGAGTTTAAGTTAAATTGGTCGTGCGCCTTTACTTTATGCCTAGTCCAGTACTATGACAGTGCGCTGTCCTAACCATGCGTCTCTCTGGGTGAAAAGCTAGACAGATAACGAACATCTAGTAAGCAAATCGTGACATATATATATTTTTATTTTTCTTGAAAAATCAGTTTCATATAAATAACTTGCGTTATACATGGCGTTTGCGCAAACGTAAAAGTTTCATAAATATCATATGCTTGGAATTCATTACCATTCTTCACAGCTTCTGATATGATCGAATATTTCACAGTTATAGAGTTTGACACAGATATATCAATATATCTGTCTATCCTGGCAGGTCCTTCGGTCCTTTACAAATACGTTTTCTCCATAAAGTGAAATAACTTACAAACAGCGTCCAAGATGTGAACAAACTGGCAATAAACAGCGTAACGGCCTCATGCTCCGCTCGCCCTCAACCGGCGTCAAATCGAAGGCTGCTAGAATAATAAATGTATAACGTGAATGAAAAGTCGCGCCTCTTTGCATTTGTTGTTGAAATGAAGTAAGGATTCTTAAGTTGTTTGTTTGTGTGTGTGTGTGTGTGTGGTATATCTCGGATCCAGGGTGCAATGCAGTGATCGCCGTAATACCATATCTCTGCTTCTAACGTTATAGACATAATGTTGGCCATCATTTAGGCCAAACAATTTCGGTGTTACATTAGAAATTAATTTTGGTATTTTCTACGGTTTCATGACAGCAATCAACAGATAAGTACGATTCTAATTTTACACTACAGATTAAACAAAAATGTGATGTTTTCAAATAAAATATGTCATCTTTCATTATCGTAGAAAATAAGTTAATTAGTACTGTCGTTTTTCAATTGGATATGTTATGGTGTAACATGGTTATGGTGGCTGTATCGTGGACAATGTCCTATCTTGTTATATAACAAATGCTAATTGGTTTCTGAGGCCCTGAAAATTATTATATTTTGCAATTAAATATGTATATTATATTTATACTATATTATCTTTATTTGTTATAGATATATAATTGTAATCCAAAGTATTTTGATGATGAATATTGTCGACTTCCTTTCTTTCCAAATCTCTTGAACATACACCTATGAATACACCTCCTTATTAGGGTAGGTCAAGTTTGAATAACTTTTTTTATAACTCTACCCTGCAGTCGTTTTTTTCCTCAACTTCTCAGAGGAACGTTTTCTTCTATGGGAAAGAAGCAGTGTTTGATATCCTTGGCTTGTTGTGTTTGGCCCCCAGAACTGCCCAGGGCTCAAACCCCAAAAGGACAAAAGACTTTAGGATTTCCTCTAATCCCCTTTCTTCTGTTTTTTTGGAGTCTATCAGCTCTGAAATGGGGCTGGCAGTTTTAGTATCAAAAACATATGTTTTTATACAGAAGCTTGGAACTGTTTTTTTTGTGACTGGGGAAGAATGGTGGCTTCAAGAGGAATGTCTCCCGTGATTTATGCGTACTCTGCCAAACCACCCCTAAACTACCTTTCTCACATCCCTACTCCCCCTCTGCACCCCAGTTCAGCACACTGGCTGTCCACAGAGCCGTGCAGGGGTCTGTAAAATCACCTAGGAGTGATATTCCTCCTTCTACTCGCTGCGGTTTCACTGTCTTTTGTTTCATTGTTTCTTTTTTTCCCTCCTTTGGGGTGAGTTGCACTAAAAGCATTCGACCCATCTGTTGCAATACAGTCAGGGTTACAAAATGCACAGATGAAAAGGGGATGTGGTGGCAGGGGTTGTCCATTTTGGGGGGCGGGGGTCGGAGTATATTATGGTACTGCGGGAATGTCAAATGGCAGATTGTGAAGAGGATACCACTGGCAAATGAGAGAATAATATACAGAAAACCATTTCTTTATTGATCTGAGGTAGACTTCTTGTTATTTATCTGTTTAAAAATTCTTTTATTTCTGCTTTTCTATGTAACAGAGCCCGTTAAGCTGAAGTCAAACACATATAGAATCCCTTGGGAAGACTTTAATTCTTTTCACACCAACGCTTAAACACATCAATGGTCAAATAGTAGGTTGAAATCGGAAGCAGGTTGTTATCAACAATACAAATTTCTGTTAGTAGTTTCATGAAGTAATATCAAATAAACAAAATCAGTAAACAGATCAAAATTAAATAGTGGACAATTAAATAATTGTGGATGTTAACAGAAACAACTGAACGTCCAATAAATGTTGTGTGGGCTTGTTTTATTGCAGAAAATATTTGTTATTCTTAAGTGCTTTTGCTTTGAAAGCAAGCCTTTTAAAACCTTTTAAAATCTCATTCAGTATAACTATTTCTGACAGCTTACGTGTCAGAACATGAAGTGCGCCACGGTAAATATGCCTTTACTACTTAAATACTGCTTTTATCTAATCAATGCTTTGTCTATCTTATCTATTCTGAAATCCCAGAGCAAATTTGAGTTTGATGGTTATATTCGGTCTATCACTTACTCACCAGTATATTTTACACTATGCTTTACCACAGAATTACCGACTGAAACAATTATACAGTAAAAGTATTCATAATGAATTCTTTAAAATAATTTGTCTGAAGAATTTAATTAAATTATTTTATTATTCTATTATAATGGACCATTAAAACAGAAACAACATATAAACCTTATATACAAATCAGAGCTACAGACAAATGTAAAACACATGCAGAGACCAAAAACAACCCATACCATTATAACACACGATTTATATATATAAACATTTAGTAAAGCAATAAAAAGAAATAATACAGAAAAACAAATATACACCCAGCAACACTGAATTTGGTGGCCAGCTATTTTTTCATTTTATTAATACAGAGGAACACTCAAAAATTCTTAGTGCGGAAGAAGACAAGGGATAGAATATTTTATAAATTAAATAAAAGATTGTCATTGGCAGATTTAAGGATATAGCCACAACTGTGAGAGAATGAAGAATGAATTAGTATAATTAGTAGTGTACTTTGACTTGCATTTCAACGATAAGCTGCAGAAGGATATTCTATATTTTGTGAAATTTGCTCGTCTCCCTCGTCGGAGCAACCCATGAAGAATGACTGAGATGACTGTATGCCAGTATCTTTATGAAGCAAAAAGAGCCAATTAAAATTCAGACATATTAAACGTCTATGATATTATATGTACAATACTGTTTTGTTTTGTAACGATTTGCTTTTTCATTTCCACCTTTTCCACAAGGTTAAAAAAATGTTAAAAAAAAGTAAAAAAAAAAAACAAAAACATTGTCACCAAGCTAAGATCCTGATGTAATTTGCCTCTCTGCTCTTTGCTCATCTGCCAGCTTCTTGTTTCGTTAGAGGTCTGACACCTCCAAAAAAAATCACGCTTGATTGATGCTTGATTTATATAGCAATGACTAGTTGTGCTATTATCATTTTAAGCCATATAAAACAGGGCAATTATAATTACCTGTCAGTGTCTGTTTGGGATAATTGCTCCTCGGTTCCTCATGTATTTCAGCTTTACGACTCATCAAAAATTGCTTAAGATGTCTAGGCTTGTCTTGAGCATCTGCTCCTCCCATTAGGTAAGACTCTGGTTTGATTGAATCATCTGACTGTAATTTAGCGAGGGAATTGTTACAGATCTAAAAATAAACTACATCTTACAGCAAAGTGCCCTAAGCTATTCTTTACAACCTCTTAAACTACAGTTAACCCCAGTTCCCAGTGGTATAAAGATAATTCGGCAGCATATTATGGTATTCAATATGGCCTGTAAATGTTTGCATTCCCCTAAAGCCATCATCGTGTAAACCAGTCGATCGAGACTTTATCTGAACAGATGTCAAGCTAATGACACAAATTTGCTTTTTACCATAAAGTTACTTAAGACTCGCGATCTTTGGTCAATTCTGCAAGTTACCTGACTTGAAAATGTAGCTGTTCCCTGCTTCGCAATGAACAATTTGGTACCGAAGAAGTATTTTTTTTAACTGAGAAAAACCAAACCACCTGGAGCTGTTCACTCCCACCAAAGGTCCTGCTTCAGTGCAAATTGCAATAGTTCAATGAGAGACGCAAGGTCTGCACACGAAGCCGTTGGATTTCAGTCCAAAATCATGTTTCATAAAATCCCAGGTTTTCCAGTATTTTCTTGCCATTCCCTGCAGATTATATCAGTCCCATATTTTTGGCTTTTGTTTTCTTCCGGTTGTTTTTGACATCTTGTCCACGGAGAGATGGTAAAGACTTGTTGGAAGAAAGTGTAAAGGCATCTGATTCCCCCTAGAGGTAGTCTAGCTCCAGTGCATGACTAAGGGCTTCTAGGTCAGCCCTGCATGACACCCTCCAAAACGGCATGTTTTTCTGTAAAAGAGAGACTTGTGTTAGTACTGTTGTTCTGTTTATTAGATTACTTCCTTTGACAAAGGGACTAGCATAACCTCCAGACAGATATTATTACTAGAGCAATTCATACTTTAATACAGTAGGGGGGGCTGTCTTTACATAATTTAAACCCTTTAAAGCTTCTAAGAATATAGTACTGTTGATTGTAGATGCAGACTTCAAACTAAAAGCTCCTGAGATGTTTAGCTGTTATATTCTCGAATGAGATATTTAGCCTGAATTTCTTCATAAATATCTTTATTAATATGTAAAACAATTTGCAGCTTTTTGAATAAATTGTATTCTGTTACATTTGTTTTCTATAACTTGTATTGTTAAGAACTTGCTGTCATTTGGCAGTTAATAACTGTTATATCTCCTTTATGAAATCGTAACTAACGAAAAGGTAACGTCTTACCTTCTTGGCGACAGCCTCCTCTTCGACTCCGTCCCCCACCACCACGTAGACGGCCCTGCGGCCAAAGCGCTGGGCCACACGCTCGAAGCAGCTCTCCTTCCCTATCACACACGTGCAGAACCAGTACACACTTTACTGCTAATTAAGGGGAAAGAGAACCACCTTTTTTATCAAGCTGAATTTCCACTTCAGTAGAATAAGGTACATGAACTTTTTAAACCACACTGATAAAGGTTCTTACTTAATATGCCAATTTTCTATCTAGTGTTAAATCGTTTAGTAACTTCTCCTTTGTTAACACTACACTATACTGCACCTTAAACACACAGGTAGCATAAGTTAGCGTAATGCTATATTTTATTTGACATATCCGCAGTGTGAACGTACCACAAGAAGCACTTGTGGCCAATGATGCGATAATACTAATGGTAATGTGATGGTCAGGGCAGCTTGCGGCAGCTCACCTATCTTTGTGGCACTGTAGATGTTCTCAATGGGAAAGGCTGCACCTAGACCGTAGAGCAGGATCTTGGACAAGGCTGGGATCAGCTGGGTTGTGGTGACCAGCACGTTCACACAGTTTGGTCTGTAAACAAAGCAATGCGAGCAAATGGATATTAGAGGTTTTCTTTTTTCTATTATTGGCCTATGTGATGGAGATCTTCATCTGAGGCAAAGTCATAAGCTACATAAGCTTAAGAAGTGTACAGATATTACATTGCTGGACCATAAATACATATTTGGCTTTTGCTACTTCATGATCGATGGTGTAAGATCTTGTAACTGGATCTGTAAGTGATGAAGTATTGAGATGGGAAATACGGGTTTACCTCTGAGAAAAGCACTTTGTCAGGATTGCTTAATATGTCCATCTCTATCAGTGAGTACCCTTATAAAACTGCATGCAAGTGTCTGCTAAGAATATGACTGTAGATAGAATGAAGCTTTTTACATGTTAATTATGGGTAAGTGTCTTAATGAAGGAGAGGAAGTCCTGTCCATACCTGGAGCTGATGAGAGCCAGAGCCTTTAGGGCCTGGGTGAGCCAAAGGTCCGTCAGCACCTCCAGCTCTCGCCGCAACTGAAGCCACTCCTCCCGCTTTGGGCTGCCAAGCAAACCTGTCAAAGAGAAAAAGCTACCATAGGCTGCACGTAACATGGACAGTGTATAACATAAGGCATTATGGACTTTTTGCCCATTACTGAAGACAGTACCCCAGTAGGATGAGCGGTTTGGAAAATGGATGGATGGATGTACACACATATACATACACACATACACACATATACATACACACGTGCACGCAAACACACATTCAACCTGCTCTGTGTACTTATGCAGCTGTCTAGCACAGTTGGTTAAGGAACAACAAGTCCATTGGCTTGCGTGTTGTACTACAGCCTGCTTACAGGTATGAGAGCTCACCTCCCACGTTGTTTTTGTATGTGTTGTAAATCTCCTTGACCCGTCGATACCGGAAGGCCAGTTTCCTCATCCAGTCCACCCCACCATGGACGCCTGAGCCCAGGCAGAGTGTAGCACCCCCTGCTGGAGTCTGGAAGCCATCTGCTCCAAAGTTATAGGTACTGTAAATTGATTAAAAACAGAAGTATGTGAAATAGCTGCAGCAGATTAATGTTATCGCCGTATAATGAATAGGCATATACATCGGTATATACATCAGCCTCCATAACATTTATGTCATTTTAAATATATATCATTCTTATGTATGACTATTATTGAACTGAAAACATCTGGGACAATTTTTATTAACTTAAACAATATCATGCAGCATTTTGTATCAAGCGCTGGTATAGGCCTGACATGGGAAATACTTAAAATGAGTCCAAGCACTTTATCTTTCCAGTTTCAATTTGCTCGCATGTTCAATTTCCCCATTTCCCCATTACTATCACCATGATTACAGACAAATAAATGTCTATAACCTTCCTTTTATTATCCTTTTTATAGCCTCGGAGAAATATCAAGTTATTTACGCATAAAAATACTCTCTCCAGTGCCTATTATTTCCAGCCAAAAATCGTGTAACTGGAGAGTACGAAGCAGGGGTGGAAAGTAACAGAGTAAATTTACTTATTACTGTAACAGCACATATTTTGTGAAATTGTACATTAAGTATATTTAAATAATAGCTATTTTACTTTTACTTAAGTTTTAGTAATTTGAGGAACTGTATTTCGCTATTTTCTGATCTAAGTAATAGAAAATGGAAAAAAAGGTCAGAGGTCAAATGGTCACCTGACAAAGTGTGAATGAGAGCCTGGACTCGGACCTCTGCCCACTAGTCGTGATGACATACTTGTAGCTGGCAAGCGGGACCATGGGAGGTGTATCTAGCAGACCTACGGAGTCAGACCTAAACCCACCTGGCACTTCTTCAGACCAGCTGTCCAAAGACGCACCAGGAGATACTCGCTGGCTATATTTAAGGGAGCTTTTTACCGTCACGTCAGAAAGGGACGATGGCGGGTGCTGCTGGTTAGCAGTGTCCATCGTCATCTTATTTAGTTTCTGTAAACTACAATCGATTGGCAGGCCAATGAAATTACGATTTAACAGCATTTTGGGGACTGTTTGAAGCAGTGCTTTACAAACCTTTCGCATCACGTACGCTTGTGAAGTGACTGTCAAGGTGTCAGAAACACAATCTAGAAATATTAACTGAAGCCAAATGATAAACTCCTATAACTGTTACCTTTTTCTGTGCGCATTTTCATCATGTATTCATAAGCAGCATCCTAATATCCCTTAACAGCTTTAATATACATTAATAAAAACACCATATGAGTATCCAATTATAGTGTTTGTTATTATCATGTTTTTATGAATGTATAATAAAGCTGTTAGAGTATGTTAGGATGCTACGGTATACTTACATGCTGTTTATCAATGTTCTACAAATGCATTATGACGGTGTAGTTAATGTAAAGTGTTATCAAAATGTCTATATTAATCGCATATATTCCCCTGCACTTCTTATCATCAGACGTATGTGTAGACCTCAGTGGTGTTCTTCCTTTTTCATAAACTCCTGTCCTTCAGCGTCATTTTGCACCAGCACAGCATTTCTTATATTATTTGATATTGTTTATTTACTGGAGCTTTTTCTATTTATTCACTCACTTTTAGGACGGCTACATTTTCTTTTGCCATTTTTACTCTAACGGACATTTTCAATAATACTCTGTAGACTTGCACCTTTTACGTGTGTCCTCAAGCACTGCATAGTGAGGAGGTTTTCCCATAAATGCATGGACCTTGTGGAGCACTGGATCGGCACTGGGGGCAGCAGGAACAATGTGCTCCTTCATGGCTGTCGCCACGTTTATTCTGCCACATCACAATGAAAGTGTTTCCTCACAGATCATGGGAATCAGAGCCCAGTAACAAAATTCCTTTCCGAATGAAACTGTCATTTCTGAAGGCTGCAAAAGAAAGTGTGTGGAAAGATCACAATTACCTTTACTGTGTATGTTTTTGAAATGAAAGGAAGGTGTATCTTGAGACACATTTTTAATAACAAGTCTCTTTTGTGTATTACAATTCCAACACAATGTCAGTGGAACTTCTACTAATAAAGACTAAAGAGGTACATTATAATTTATAAATTAGTTTTAAGCCTGCGTAATATGCATGTCTTAGTTGGGCTTGTTTAAAAATCAAAAAATCAAATGGCAAAAAACATTCCCCAGAAGAGAAGCTGGAAAGATTCCAACTCTACAGTTTCTTGTGAGCTAACTTGTCTTCAACATTAATTGATATGAACTAGTATTTTCTGGAGAAAAAAAAAAAGATTTCAGGAGAAGACCGTGATTATGATGAAAACACCTCACCTGAGGTCCTGCCCATTGTCATCGGAGGCCACATCATCAATATGAACTTGGTCACATTCCTGGGAAATGAAAAGAAACAGGATACATCGGCACGGGAGATTGGTTTCAGTTGGGCAAGGCGTTTTGCATGAATAGCTTTTGCTCAGGGCAACCTTAACGAGAGAGAGAGAGAGAGAGAGAGAGAGAGAGAGAGAGCAGGAAAGCCGGGTCAAAGACACGGAGGCGCCTTGATTAACAAGCACTGCTCCCCAGCCTCTGCCTGATGCCACCATGCAGCTATAATGCAAATCAGCGAGGGAAGGGCAGCCAGCTCTGCCTTCAGTATATCGGGATACAGTCCTATAGTACAGTACAGAGGCACAGGCTGTGTCAGCTAAGAACAGGCGCAGTACAAAGATCTGAATCGGATCTGAAGGCAACAGACAAAGTAGAGGTTTGATTCCCAGAAGAGATGCCGCCCTCCTGCTCTTGATGAAGGACGTCACTCCCAAAATCAAATGTAATATCAAATATATGCTTTATTTTATATGCGTAAGCGATATATTTCAAGCTATAAGACATGAATTAGTATATATTGTGATTTGTAGTTAGAGTTTATCAATCAGCATTCAGAATCCTACGCATCAGCATTTGTAACACTTCTTTAAATCGGCGGTATCAGCAGTATTTGAAAGGCTATTTACATCTGGTATAGGACCAGCTTATGTAATATGGCAGCATGGGCCGCGGACTGGTGCTGGTTCGTGAGAAGGTTCCTGCCCCACTTCTGCACCAATCAAAATTAATTCAGAACAGGTCAGGTATGATAATAATAATAATAATAATATCTATCTATCTATCTATCTATCTATCTATCTATCTATCTATCTATCTATCTATCTATCTATCTATCTCTCTATCTATCTATCTATCTATCTATCTATCTATCTATCTATCTATCTATCTATCTATCTATGTGGATACGCATTCGTGGGGGCTGGGGGGTTGGGGGCGGTTGTTTATGCAGGGCCCTGCAGCCCCAAAGCCTGACATGACTCGTCCCCAGGACAAATAAGTTTGAGAAACGCTGTATTTGCCCAGGTTTTCATTGTCATAATGTTCATAACTGGTCCTGAAAAGCCTTAGATGACACAAATCAGAGTTCGTTCCCCTTCTGCACTCCTTTTTGCCTCTGACCTATCTTGCCATCATTGCCATTTTCCCCCTTTTCCTCGAAGCCTTTTAAATGCCCCTAACCCATCCATTTGTTACATTACGCCCCCTTTCTATCATATTATCCCAGCCCTAGACACACCTAAGATAGAACCCCATCCTGCTGTGATATTTCTGCATCCCTAGTGGTGCCTGTTAAGTTCTCCACTGCAGACCCCCAGGCTACCAGGCCCCACGACGCCCCAAAAAACAGACACTACATTTTTCCTTTAATTCCATGAGCAACAAGTACATAGAGTCACAAAGGAGCCCTGACACTTATCCTGCCTATTACATCTTGAGATCCTGACACACAGGATTAAATTAAAGCTTGATGTAGCTAATCTGCGTGTAGAATGATATGAAGGTAAATATATTATACGGTTAACAAAAGTTTATTGATTTATGTGATATTTGGCTTGGTGTTCTGTTTCACGACATTCATTAGCCATTCTTCGACCTTTAAGAGAAGCTGAACTCTTCAAACCATGACTGAACTCCCCTAAACTTTCCCAGCTTGTAGACTCGGAAGCCCTTCCCACAACCACCTGAGCTATTTTGCCCACGGTAATTCCCTGGCTGATCCACGTCAGTTGGGAAAGCAGCTTCCATAAATTTCAGGACGTCCTGAAAGGTGCGAGTGGCGGCTGGCGGCTGGGGCCACCGAGACAGATGATCACAGAGATCCAAACGACATCATTAAAATCTCTGCTCAGAAATTGTTCATTCTCGTCGCGCCCTTTGAAGTGTTCCTTGGCATGGCTAATTTTCCTGCTTTCAGAAAAGCACAAACCTGTTATTAGCACTACCAGTCAAAAGTTTTTGCATGCACTGAGATTTTCTACATTTGCTTGTTACTCACTTAACATGTACTAAAATGCACTTAATATTCCGTGCTAACAAATAAATGTACAATATGTTCACAGTTTGAGTTCCCTTATTAGAAGAAAATGTCATATCTTTGATTCATCAAAGTAATCTCCTCTAGCAGTTAGAGGCATTCGTCCTACAAGGGACATTAAATACTGCTCAGCTTCATAGTGCATTTAAAGCTAAATGACAGCCTAGAATTTGACTATTCCGTCACCACATGACCAGTTAGTAGGATGCCAGACATGCACTATTCCATGTTATAAAGTTAACTTGTTTTATTTGACTTATATTTTCATTTATAGATGTTCACTCAACTTTCCAGTGCTTAACAAGAATGAAAAATCTGCAGTTTAATAAATAAAATGGATAAGTAGTAAAAAAACAAAAAACTGCGGAATGCAAAAACTTTTGACTGGTAGTGTATGTATATATAAATAAAATTAATTAAAATATATAATTTATCTAAATATGATATATTAATTTATAAACTTATTTATTTAATTATTTATTATAATATAAATCTTTTTTTCCTTTCTTCTTTTAGTAGCTATTACATGCTTTCCCACCAAAATTCAGGAACCTAGTTCCTGTTTCTCAGTTCTTGGGGCGTCTTTTGTAGCTCCTGGCCACTTTTCACTCTCCCACCACATATCAGGAAAGTGACCTTTATGCTAAATAAGCCTGGGAGATGCAAAAGCACATACATTAAACTTTATGCAGTTTCATATTAAACAACGAAGGATGAACACGTCATTTTGTTACCCATTTGTTAGTTGGGGGCATTGATTGTGATGGAAATCAGATACAGCCTTTAATTTATATTTATATGACCCACACGTTTATAATTCATTATTATATCTGCCGAGCAGATCGACTGTTGTTTTCCACAGAATAAAAAATGGTGTAACATTATTCTGCTAAAAAGCGCTGTTTCCCTGTCAATACCAGCAACATTAGACAGAAGTATGTCGGTTATCGACTGAATTTTCAGATGCAGAAATATGAAGACGCAAGCAAAAAGGTATTTATTAATGCATATGATGTAACTGAGGTACAAAAATAATTCCTTCTGCTCGATTTGCTCCGCTATACTCCTGGACAAAAAAAATGAGTCAAACCCAAAATTTCCTGGTCAGAGTCCAGATTTGAACTTTATAGAGAGTATTTGGTCTCACGTTAAACTTATCAATGGTTTGAAGCCATTAACATTCAGTACCATTAACTCTTCTTTCTATAAAAAGCTGTCCACGAGCTTAGCCAAAAGACTTACATATCTAAGAGAAAAGCTTAGTTTCTTTATTTATTAATTGCACTCTTGCTAATGTCCTGAACAATTATTTGCTGTTGAGACCCTGAAAAGCTTAGTATTTGCCATTTTGGGTTTGGCCATTTTTTTGCCCAGGAAGGTATTTTTCCCAACACTTCTGTGTAACTTTCAGATTAGAGCCAGTCAACCAATCCGCCAGGTGTCTGTGGTCAAAAGAAAAGTACCTGGATCAAAACAGGGACTAAAAAAATCACCAACTACCTCAGAGGAACAATAATCGGACTGAGTTCCTGCGGTGAGAACACGACAGAAGTCCCTGGTTCCAGAAAAAAGACCCAGCTCTGGAAAAAAAAGTTCCTGCGGTGGTAAAGCGCCCATTACAAAAGCTGGATATCAGTTCAAGCAACAGCCAAAGCCCCTTCAGCTCTTGAAACACAAACCATCAGATCCATTTCCTTAACTGCGATCCTCTCTGCCATTCCCAGCAACTTCCCGGTGAATGTAGAAGTAAAAATTAAAGAAAAACAAGTAGCTAAAGTGCTGAATAAATGCTAGCACTCTCACCTCAAGGTCATTGAAGAAGAGACGTGAATCGG
Source organism: Brienomyrus brachyistius (assembly GCF_023856365.1). Lineage (NCBI taxonomy): Eukaryota > Metazoa > Chordata > Actinopteri > Osteoglossiformes > Mormyridae > Brienomyrus > Brienomyrus brachyistius. The sequence goes on along the minus strand of NC_064540.1, from coordinate 11,644,751 downwards.
CCAGATTGAAGATCATCTCCTCCATCCATAGCCCCAATGACACAGATTTTGCAGAATCCTAAAATGAAAAATGAGAGAAGAACAGTGAGACAGACAAATGTCATTTACTGTCCAATTTGAAAATTAAAGATTGCCTACAAGTTCACATTATGGTATGAACTTGCATCTCAGTAATTGTCAGAAACTTTATTTCACACTTCACCTATTCTTTCATAGGCTGGCAGAGAGTCAGCTTGGTAATAATGAATTATATTATTCTGAGGCTTATACATAACAGGCGTTCTCATTTTTCTTTTTAAGAAATGGCACAACCCTGCTCAACTGTACATTGTCCTGTGTATATTAAAAGTTATTTATCTGTTCTACATATCTGACACTTATAGAAAGCAAAGAGCATTAAATTCTGAGGAAAAAATTGCAAGTTAAAGAAATCACATGGAAAGAGACAATATATAAAATGCGATATTTGTAAGTCCATTTATGCTATTCTAACTATATTAATGAAGATTGACAGGATATGGACGGCATAGGTATAGCATACCATCACAAGAACGTCCATCAAGTTAGACTTTTTGTTTTGTGATTATTCAAAAAAGGATCCAACCACCTTTACTAAAAAAACAACTCTTTTTTTTTCTAAGACTTGAACAAACAAAACAAGCTTATCTTCTTAAAGAAGAATCTGATTATATCTCCATCAATCATTTCTCCACACTGGCGAGATTTGTATTATTTTTTCTTTTGGTTAAAGGCTTTAAAGATTTAGCGATGTGTCATGTAGTCTTCAGCCCACGTTCGTCGTCAGGCAGTAAATAGCACCTCAGGGGGTGGGGGGAGGTGGGGGGTGCAGAGAAGGTGGAAAGGGGTGATAACGTAAATCTTCGACGCTGGCTATCAGTGTGGTTTGCTTCACGGTGACGAATAGGAGCCCAGTGCCTGGAGTCGGCTGCCAGCTTTGGTAGCTGAGGAGGCTCCGGTGTTGGCGGCCTGACAAGCGCAGAGGTGTCAGCCAGAGGTTCACGTCACATCAGTGCCGGGGGTGACAGCCCACGTCTCCTCCCACACATCCCGGGAGACGGAGTCATTGTGTGCGGAAAAGGAGGCTGTGGGGATGGGCACGGGCAGGCTGTGGTTTACCTTTAATTGGCATAATTACCCGCCGTACCCTGCCAAGAAGAGACACCTTCATTCAGAGGTCAGGCCGTTCCATGAAAGAGGCCCAGCTTCATAATTATAGGCGAGGAGTGAGTGGGAGAATTAAATGGAGACAGGCATGCGCAGCTCGGGGCTGCCGTAGCTGCTGACGATAAGCCGGCCCATTGTTCACACCGTCACGGGCGAGAAGAGAGAAAAGGAGTCACATGATAAGCGGGCTGATGTCGCTCCCAGGATATGCTTGGCCTTATACTGTACCGTAGCCTGCCGGCGTTTACGCGGTTTCATCGTAATAAGCCCAGGCTTGCAGGTCAAGTGCTTTGCTTATCGTGACGTGTCCTTCGTGTGCATTGTCTTGGGAAGAGGCTGGAGTCTTCCAGACTCAACATGCAATAGGAAGGAAAAGAAAAGGATCCCGTTTCTTTAAGAATGAAACCCAAACTAAAATAAACAAAAGCTCCTTGTCTGGCAGACCATGGGATTTTCATAAGGTAAAATCAAACTGGTTTCTGCCTAATTAAGCCCAAATTCTCTCTAAGCAGAATAATCCCAGTTCTCTGTTTTGCTCAGTTTTTGTTGTTGTGTTTTTCTTTTTTTTTCCCCGCAACACAAATGGTTTTTGCATGTCTCAGGCATGATGTCACAGCATGTCGGATTAAGGTTTACTCCTTCAGCGGGCAGACCTGCTGGAAGGAAGGAGAGATTCTGGCACATTGTGCAAAGTCATCTCTCCCACCCTCTTTCCCCTGATGACAAAAAAAGAGAAAGAAAACAACAGCACTCATAGATGGCTACGTACCCACTCCACAGCATTCATTCGCATGGTGTCAGAGCAGCGAGGGATCGTGGGAATTCAAAACACGTCCCCGGCCAAGAAAAAGAAACAGGCTCATTGTTCCCCCAGCAGCTGCCGCGAACGTGACGTAAGGGGCTCACCGGCTGTCAGTCAAACAGTGTGTGACAGGCAGGGCGAAATAACCCGCCGCGGCCCTCATGTGAAGGGCCAAGAGGTCCCCAAAAGACAGGGGGTCCATGGAAACCGCCCAAAAACCTCAGAACAGAAAACAAAAACAAAACAAAGAAAAACATCTCTCTGATTGGTTTATGTGAAATGTGCTGGCGGGTGTCCAGCACAACGCAGATAGGAAAACACTGCATTTGTGGGCCGCCGAGTTAGAGCTCAAAAAATATTCTCAGGCAGCAGGTGGGACAAAGGTCGAAGACACAGACTCGGTAACATCAGGCTGTTGGTCCAAGTCCCAAGAACTGGCTCCGTTTCTCTTCCTCTGGGCTAGGCATTCAACTTCTATAAGTTATACCATCTTCACAACCACGGAGCGCAACAACGTCACCTTCGTAAGTAAGTTTGGAAAGAAGCATTCGTGAAGCACATGAAACAAAATTTTAAAAGTCAAATGAAGGGAGTGAGGGGCTTACAAGGAGGGATCATGGGAGCCTACCTTGCCAAATCGCGTCGCAAAGGTCCCAGTCAGCAGGGAGTGGAAGATGATGATGGTCTCATCGAGATCCCACACAAAGACACGCTGGGTAGAAGGCAGGCACAGGTCCCGTCAAATCGAAGCAAGGTTCATCCATCACATGCACAACAGTAAAGCGTACAGCGAAGAAATGAGTAAAAATGTGTCCCTATTTGATCTAATGTTCATAATTGTCTGTTGGTGATAATTGACTCACGACTGAGCAGTACTGGTTTTGAGAGCTTCAGAAATGACAAAAAAAGACAAAAAAAGATAATAATCAGGAGCCGGCAGGACAACGGCCACATTCGTCATGTTGGCCTGCGACGTCGGCCCAGGGTGCTGACACATCGTAAATCTTCTTTCTTATCTACAGGCATCAGTGACGTATGGGTCATAGTAAACAACGCCAGTCAAGAGTCTAGTCAAGTGCTCTCTCTTGGTACAGTTTTGTGTATTGAGATACATTCCATTCACTCAAGCAACAGTAACTCTCCACTTTAATGACCCAACCTATCCCGCAGACTTCATGTTCCCTGAAGGCCACACCGATCATTCTGATATCAGTGTGAATGGGGCGTAGATGCTGACTGGCTAAGCGGTAAAGACGCAATATGCTGCTAACTCTGTCCCATAGTGCCCCTTGATGGCGCTGTGGTGTCACTTACTTCAATGTCAGAGTCCAGGGGCGGTGCTGGATCGTTGGTCCTCTTCCTGCCCCGCAGTTTCCCATCAGAGCCCCTCCGAGATCGAACCCCCTCTTGCTCTTTGCTGGGAGTGGGTGGGCTAGGGGGAGGGTGATGCTCTGCCAGAAAGCACATGAAGACTGCAAGTTACTCACAAGAAAGGTGAGTACGAAGCTGTCAACTGAGAGGGGGCGGGTCTCCAGTCTGACCTGCGAGGGACTCTGGACTGTGACTGGCTGCCACCGGGGGGAGCTCTGGGTGCTGATAGGGTATGGCGGCACTCATAGCCGAAGGGCTGACATTGCTGGTCGTGAGGTAGGGGGCGCTGTAGTGGGAACTATAGTACGGCGAGTACTGCGTTTGGCTGTAGGCCGAGTAAGCTGTGAAGTCCTAGACGGAAAGGGAAAAGGATTTAACACACAAGCAGTAAAACAATATGTGAAGTATTTCAATGACACCACACGTCTCGACTGCAAAGATGTACGTTATGTAAAAAATGAAAGCTATGTCCCCGATGCCGGACTCACCTGTTGGGATGGGTTGAATGGTGTAGAGCTAGTGATCCCATTGGTTCCCTGGAAGAGTCCAGAGGAAATGCCACCCCCTACGATGCGCCGCACAATGTTAGGAGCATTGTCAGTGTCGCAGTGCTGCTATCATTTTTAGATGCAACTCAAAATCAACATTATCAAGTTATAAGGCAACATGTAACCTAACCAAAGCTACTGAAATAGCTGAGTACTGTATTACTGTTGCAGCCTCTGAGAGGTCCTGCCTGCCAGTGAGTTCCTGGCTCTGGTCACATGGCTGCTGACCTGGAAGCTGATTGGTCAGGTCCCAAGAGGACCCTCTCTGCAGTGTCCCTAGAGAATGGCACTTAACCCAAATAACTCCATAAAAAAAATTAAAATAGGTAAAACTAAAAAAAAAGAAAAAAAAACAGCATCCCCATACTAGAGTATAGAGTATACTAGTATACCCCATATTAGAGTATAGAGTATACTAGCGGCACTGAACACACTGAGATGCTGAGTCTCATACGGAGCTTCCTTCCACCAGGCCTAGGCGTCTGCAAACCAACTTAGATGACAACTTTACCTCTTAAAATTGAAAACTACTGAAGGGCAAGAAGCTTCTGTTTTCCAGCAACTTTCCCTGAGACTATATGCCTTTAAAACTGTATCGTAAACGGCCGAATGTCACCCTGTGGACACAGTCATTTGATGGCAGCGCCGCAGTATAAATTGTAAGTATCTTCCTTTCATCAGCACGTTTACTTTACTTCGGCGCCATGTACCCCGGCCTGGCCGAACACGGCGCCCCCGCCTCCGATCCGCCCGATCTGCTACGCACCATCACCATAATACGGCCCTTTAACCTTCTGGCCCGGGCAGAAAAGGGTCGATTTTACGGCGCTTTAGAAGCTATAAAGTGAGCAGAACGCGGCGGGGTTTGGGCGCCATGGGGAATGCGGGGTGCAACACACATGTGTGCACTCTCTCACAAACACACACACCCTTATACACACACACTCACACACACCCTCATACACACACTCTCACACACACACCCTCATACACACACACAAACCCTCACACATACACTCACACACACCCTCATACACACACACAAACCCTCACACATACACGCACACACACCCTCATACATACACTCACACCCTCTCACAAACACACACACACCCTCACACACACCCTCATACATACACTCACACACACACCCTCTCACAAACACACACACACCCTCACACACACACACCCTCATACATACACTCACACACACACCCTCTCACAAACACACACACATCCTCACACACCCTCATACACAGACTCACACCCACACACCCTCACAGATACACCAACAACCTCATACACACATACACAACCTCATACACACCCTCACACATGCACACACCCTCATACACACAACATCACACACACCCATGTAGTCTCACACACACACACACACACACACACACACACACACACACACACACACACACACACGAGTGCAATCCTGCATCTCTGTGTATTTGCTTGTACAGACACGGAGGACGCGGCGTGACCCAGCGGACAAGAGTGGGGGCTGCCTGACGCTAGGAATCAGACCCCCGACCGCGGCTAATGGGGATCATGTGCGCGCGTGTGTGTGTGTTGCAGTGGGGGGGCAAGGGGCAGGACTGGCTTACGGTACCACCTGTGGGCAGCAGAATGGCTGTAAATATTTGTGCACTAGCTGAGGCCATGACGGAACATTAACAGCGGGTGGCGCTGTACTTAGGTCTGGTGTGTGTTTCAGTCCTCTTTATGTTGGTGTAAAACTATGATGTTTGTTCCAAGTGTGTTAGCTTAGCCAATTAAAAACCCTGGCATCCAATATACCTGTGTATTTGTTCACTTGATCACTAGTATAACACATTTGGCTAATGCCTCAGCAGGTTCTTAAAAATAAGTTAATTAATTAAGTTGGTGGTAAAATTTTATATATGTATTAATATAATACATGTAATGGCTGGGGTGCCCCTGAAGAGAGGTTTGGGAACTGAAGCGCTGTTCTCATAGCCATCTAACAGGATATCAGTAAGCTTTTAGGGAACAGAAGAAAAATTTATATTTCATTCATTTGCATATATTATAATGTTAAACTGATGTTTTTTCAGAGGAAATGAACACCATTTCTTCCCCAGTACATAGCTTTCTTTGACATCCTAAGACTTTTTGCCTAGTACTGGGTATAATTGACAGAAAGCTCCAGAACTTGCTTTGTAAAAAGCTGCTGTCCTTAGCAAAGCAGAAAGTACCATGCAGGTGACGGAAAGGGAGCGAGTGCGGAGACTGACCGTGCGCGGAGTAGCTGTACAGACTCTGGCTGGGAGGAGTGCCGCTGAAGTTGTTTGAGTATCCCAGAAGGCCATTCTGTCCTGGAGAATGGCTCAGCCCGTCCTCTGTTTTTATGTCTGAAGTCAAAGGGAGCAAGACACAGGGATCAACAAGCTTCATCAAAGAATGGGACTATGTGAGGCGACCTCGCCTGAATCTCTGCAGCATCTGAAACTGGCGTGCGCTCATGGGTCCATGAGTAACGCGAGAGTAGGTACTCACTGTAGGAAGGCATGCTGTAACCCTGGGTGTGATGTGTGTAGGGAGGATAGGGCCCAGCAGGCTGAATGGCCGGGCTGTACTGGGTCTGGCTGTATGCCGCCATGGCAACGGAATTGTAGGTCTGCAAATGACAAACGTGCTCAGAATGCCGATCACTGTTTCGGCACCGACGGCCCTGATGGCTTTGGACACTGCAGTCGTTTGCTAGGCAAAATAATACCACAAGCTGTATGTGGAATTCAAAATGAAAACTTGCTGATGTGGTAGTCATGTCGGCTGAAGTGAAACCACTTAGAAACAGAATATCGGCACTCACCGTAACAGACAGGCGTGCTGGATGGTGAAATCTAATGAGTCAGCCCAAAAGTCACCTGAAGAATGGAACAGAAAAAGCAGAGATTGTATAAAGCTGCGGGATTCTGATTGGCCAGTGCTGCTAAATGCATTATAAATAACACTTTTCTTGCATTATAAATAAAGATTGATTGCTGCATGGCTAACATTTCACTGCCATGAGACATAATAAATACCCAGTGTTATTACTGGAAGAATTTTGTTGCATGACGACCCAAAAATATAATCGGCAACCAACCACACAGACACACATGGATTTAACCCTACCT